>NC_037680.1:52117758-52243339 GCF_003255815.1 Theropithecus gelada | reverse complement strand
CCTTCCTTCCTTCCTTCCTTCCTTCCTTCCTTCCTTCCTTCCTTCCTCCCTCCCTCCCTCCCTCCCTCCCTCCCTCCCTCTCTCTCTTTCTTTCTTTCTTTCTTTCTTTCTGACAGAGTTTCACTCTTTTGCCCAGGCTGGAGTGAAGTGGCATGATCTTGGGTCACTGCAACCTCTGCCCTCCGGGTTCAAGCGATTCTCCTGCCTCAGCCTCCTGAGTAGCTGGGATTATAGGCCACCATGCCCAGCTAATTTTTTGTAGTTTTAGTAGGTTTAGAGGTTTCGCCATGTTGGCCAGGCTGGTCTCAAACTCCTGACCTCAGGTGATCCACCCTCCTCGGCTTCCCAAAGTGTTAGAATTACAGGCATGAACCACCATGCCCAGCCCATAAACAATATTTTTGAGGGTCTGTGCTACACCAGACAGTGTGCTGAGATCAGGGTATACAAAATACAGAGATGTAGTTCTTGCCCTACAGAAGTTCACTGTCTGGTGGAGGAACTAGACAAACCAACAGGCAATGGTGATACAGTGTGATAAATGCTATGATGGAGGTCAGAACGGAGAGAGGCATCTCATTTCTTTTGGGGTCAGGGTGGAGCAGGAGTCAGAAAAGACGACTTCCTGGAAGAATTAATGCTTCAACCAGGGAAGGTTACACTGTGTGTGTAGAGGGAGGTGGAATGTGGAGTAGGAAGAATGGGGAACATCAATAGATTAGTTTCCTGATGCTGCTGTAATAAATTAGCACAAATTTCATGGCTTAAAACAACACACATTTATTATCTTACAGTTCTGGAGGTTGGAGTTCTGAAATGGGTTCCCTTGGACTAAAATCAAGGTGTTGGCAGGGCTGTGTCCCTTCTGGATGCTCTAGGGGAAAATCTTTTTCCTTGTCTTTTTCATCTTCTAGAGGTCTGCTGCATCCCTTGGCTTGGCTTCTTCAAAGCCAAAAATCGCATCGTGCTGACATCCACCATCACACTTCCGACTCTGATGTTCCCGCCTCCTTCTCTCACTTATAAGGACCCTTGGGATTACATTGGACCCATGTGGATCATCCAGGCTAATTTCCCCATCCTAAAATCCTTAACTTAATTGCACCTGCAAAGTCCCTTTTTCATGTAATATACATCCCAGGTTCTGAGGATTAGGATGTAGGTCTTTGGTAGGGCAGTATTCTGCCTACCACAGTGAAGCAAAAGGCATTTTACAAGGAAGGAGAAGGGATCTCAATCTAAAGGTATTTGAATATACTTTGTGCATAGTTTGAAAGATAGCAGTAGAACAACTCAGGTCTAAACCATTTATCTTCTAATACATTAATCTGAGGCTTGTGTTACACCTGTGAAACCTCATTAATGGCACCATTCAAGTAAAAGAATGAGCCACCATTTGACAGTTCTTCTTAGTGAAGAAAAATACAAATTATGACAGTGTTATTTTCTATAATGAAGCTGCATGAAATCATACTTCAAGAAAGAGCATGGATTCAGAGCTGGTTAAATCTTGAATTATCTTCATAGGAAAGCCCGTTGCTATTCTCTTCAAGTTTGCGATTCAGAGTCATAACCTGAACATGTGCCTCTGTATCACCTTTCCTGTTACTGGGCTCAAACTGAGGAGCCTTGAATCACCCCTAAATCAGCACTGGCTTCCCCAGCCCATGTCAGCTTAGCCAGACCCAGCTGCAGCAAATGACAAAGTATTTTGAGTCCCACTGAGCTGTCTGCAGTGGCGGCGTCAATGCAGAAAGGGTGGTGGGTGCTTGCTCCGGTGAGGTGGGACATGGATAAAGGACACCCCAGGTCTGCCATGCTGTCTGCTCTTAGTGGTTGAATAAGGAGAGTTACTGCTGCAGTGGAAGGGTGTAACTTCCTTATTTTTAGAATTACCTTGAGAAAGAGAGTTGATGATGAGGCTTTGACGGAAAAATGATTCACAAACTGATTTCATAGCTCTTGTGTTTTAAGTGTTTTAACACTTATTACAAGATATTTAAATTCATATCACATTTGCAAACTGATTAAAAAAGAAACTCCAAAACAAATCAAAAGAAATTTCATACGTGGTGGATTTTTAATACAGTATTCTAAGACAAGTGAAACAAGGCTCCACCAGTCACATGTGTTTACCAGTGCCCCACATTTGTGTTCCCATCAGCCTTTCCCACACTCAAACAATTCACCCTTGAATGGCTGTACTCGATGCTAGGGAGCACGGCAGCCTGCTTGAGTGTGGGGCCAGTGCTTCTCTTTGTAAAATGTCTGCTTTGCAGCTGTTCTTTCTTTCTTGTTAGCATTCCACATTTCATCATAAACTGGCTTGCTTTTGAGTCTTGTGTGCTTTCTTTAGGTTCTAATTAGAAGCCTGGAGTTGGTACAATGGGGCAGGCAAGGCATGAGCTCTGAATTTGCCTGTCCTGGGTTTGCTCTATGACTTGCTCACTGTGCAAACATAAGTGGTCACATGGCTGCCATTTGCTCAGCGCTGGCTGTGTATGCAACCCCTCAGGCCCTCCGCACATCAGGCAGTCATCAGAACCAGCCTGTCCTGTGTAGACAGACAAACAGAAAGTAGAGGCTGGCTGAGTCCTCTCCACTTGGGGCAGTGAAGCCGGGAGTCACAGGCAGGTGTGTCTGGCTTTGAATCCAGGAGCTTCCAATTGTATTTCAAGGTCTCTTCAAGTGGAGGTAAGGGAGAGTTGGATGAGTACACAGTGGGGGTTCCTATGGGTCCCCCTTTTGCTTTAGGAAAAATTCTACTGTCATCTGTTTCATAACTTGGAATGTATTAGGACAAAGATTTAAAGCTAAAAAGGAGTTCAAAGTCCACTGTATTTTTACTCCATTATACCTTTCTAAGTTATTTAAGCTCCTGGAGACTCTCTGCTGCAAACTAAGGATAATAATACTACAAACTTTATAGAATGACAGGAAAAATGATACCAAGTAAAGTGAGCACACCACCAGGAATAGGATAAGCACTCCCACACAAATGAGTTCTCTTCCCGCTTAGCATACAAAGGCTGTACGTCTAAGGTACGGCTCAAATGTGCCCTGGATACAACAGAACCATTTATTTTGATTTTTAAACATTATTTATAAGGGCCAATTAATTAAACAAAGACTTAATTAGAACTAACTGTGTGCCTAGAACTGTGTTGGATCCGTGACCAGGGATAGCCTGACGGATAGGCTGGGGGGTGGGTAGCCATCCAATATGGCAGCTGTGACAGGTGTCTCCTCCTGCCCCATCCTCACCTGAAAAGAGCTTGACATCTAAAAGCTTTCACTGGAGGTTCTTATCTGTGGCTCTCTTTTCAAAATTTCTCACTAAATTTCAAAGCCGTTAAGAGAGGCAACTTCTTAGTTTCTGTTAATTTGTGCCCTGGGAGGGGTGATTATAGAGAAACCCAGGATAGGTTTAGATGAAGGCCCCTGGGATGAGGGAGATGGACCAATCTGGAAGCAGGAGCAGGAAAATTTATTTCCTTCCCAACTCAGCCAGGGTGGGCGTGTGCCAGTTGTTGAGGGGTGAACTGACATTCACATTATGCTTTCTGGGTCTTGGACCTACAGTCGTGGTCTGGAGATGCCTGTGGGAGTCTGTCCTCTAGTGCAGGCACAGTTTTGTCTAGGAAAGGGGAATTCAGGCCACTGAACTCTGGTGAGTCCAGCTGATGAGGTGACCAGACCCAGGATGGGAGAGGGGAATGGAGCAGCTGAAGAAGCAGTGAGTGAGAGAGCCTGGGTGAGAAACTGTGACTCCCACAGATCTTGAGTTTGGGGATGGGTAGGGTAAAAACACCAGTTTCAAATAGCAACCCTCAAATCCAGGAAAAAACTTGTTTAGTTGAAGAAGACCTTGAGTGTTTCCCCAATTTGGAAATAGTGAGGTATTATGCTAGCTCTGGGACTGCTAAAAAGAACCTATTGCACAAATAAAAAAGGTCGGGTAAGAAGATGAAGGCAAGAGAGAATTCAGGCTGAGAGATAGAGAGTTTAGCTTAAACCAAGAAGCTGGTCTTGTCACAGATGCCGAGAAACCTTCACAAGGGACTGGCAATAAGATGAATGATGTCCATTTTGAATTGTTGATTCTTTACCATACATACCAGACACTCGTCTAAACTCTTTCATGAGTGAACTCACTTAGCCGTAATAACATCCTAATGAAACAGGCATTACTAACCCCAGTTTACAGATGAAAAAACTGAGTTACAGATAGGTTAAGGTGCTTGCTTAAAGTCAGTTGTGAAGCCACTGTGAATGGTGAGGTGGGAGTTCAGACTGAGAGCCTGACCCCAGAACCCACGCTCTCAAGCACTTGCTTCCTCCCTAAAAAGTAAACCAGGTATTTAGGAAAAGTCCTATAAGAAGCTAAGGCTGCGGCCATAGTTTTTAACTGGGGTCAGACCTCCTGGGTTGGTGAGCAAAAGTTGCTGTGTCTGAGTATATGCTTTTTTTTCCTGAAGAGTGTGAGAACATAGTATTGACTCCTTTTCCAGAGAAATCAATGACCCAAAGTAGGTAAGAATCCCAGAGATTTAGAGGTAATTCCTGGCCTCACCACTGGCCTCCCAACTAGGGCTGGGCTTCTGGGCGACCTGTCCTGCCACAGGGTTGAGGCTGATTTGGGTTTCTTAGGGTGACTCTCTTGCTGCCTCAACTGGATCTCCCAGGAAGCACGTTTCCAGGGCCTCAGCTCTCTGTCCTCATGGGAACTTTGGCTGGGAGGGCTGAACCCCCGGTAAGCATTTCATTTGCCAGGTTTGGCTCAGTGTTTATTTACTAGAAGATGAGACCTGTTAAAACAGAAAAATGGCCACCACACTGGAACATTTTTCTCTAAGTGCCATTATCCATGACTCCTACTGAAGGAAAAAAGAGGTAAAATCCTTATATTCTGGGCAAACGATTTTGCAATTTTCTGGTGACATTGATTAGAGCTTATCTGACTTCATAACAGATCTATCTTATCCATAAGATAAAATGTAGCTTGAAAATCAGAAGAGATGCTGGGGGCTGGGGAAGGGGGCATCACTCTTATTGTCAGATAAGATTTTGTTTTATAAGTCACTTTTCTCAGACAACTTAGACTAACTAAGCAGAGGTTCTCTCTGTGAAGATCAATATTGCTACTGGTCCTGAGCAGCGAATAAATATATATATATTTTTTCTGCCATCTACACCTAACAATGAAGAGCAAGGAATCAGAACAACTGATATATTAGTCACCTGATTGGTGTCTGAAAAAATCATACCATTTAAATTTATTTTTAGTGTTTGTGAGTATATAGTAGGTGTATATGTTATGAGGTGTATGAGATGTTTTGATACAGGCATGCAGTGCATGATAGTCACATTATAGAGAATGGGATATTTACCCCCTCAAGCATTTATCCTTTGTATTACAAACAACCCAATTTTACTCTTTTAGTTATTTTTAAATGTACAATTAAATTGTTATTGATTATAGTCACTCGGTTATGCTATCAAATAGTAGGTCTTATTCCTTCTATTTTTTGTACACATTAACTAGCCCCGACTCCTCTCAACCCCCACAAACCATACCATTTTGCTATCAAAGACGTTATCATACCTTTCAACACTCTCAATAGTAGATTTGAGTGAGAGAAATATGAAAATATGATCTCCACCAAAACGATACATTCTACAACCAAAGTCTGATATCAGTGTTTTCTCTCTTCCTGTCCCTTCATTCTTTCAATTTCCACCATCTCTTCTAGAGGGAACAGGGGAAAGTGCTCTGGAGTAGAGTTAGATACCCTGGACTTGAATCTCCCCTTGGTCATAAGTTATAAACTCCATGAGCCTTAGTTTCACATCTTTAGAATCCTTCCTGATTTATTGGTCTCCTTGATTTATTGATTACATATTTGATTGTACTTCTTTGTGGTTCTGACAATTTTTATCTAATATTTTTGAGGCTTTGTTACAAGTGTATTCAAGTTCAGAATTGTTATATCTTTCTGGTGAACAAAACTTAATCATTCCGTAGTGTCTGTTTAATCTCTAGTAATTCTATTTGTTTTAAAGCCTATTTTGTCTGCTCTTAGTGGAGCTCCCTAAGCTTTTGTTGTTATTGTTGATTGTTTGAGTATTTGCTTTGTATGCCTTTTCCCCTCTTTGTACTTTTACCTTTTCATATCCTTACCTTTTAGCATATCTCTTGTAATCAGTTTTTTTTAAAAATTGGTTTTAGTAAAGGCTAAAGTTAACCAACATTCTTACTCTTGTCCCAAACAATACAAGAACTTTAGAGCATTTCAACTCCTATCATCCTTCCTGACTTATATTCTGTTTTTTCACATATTTTATTTCTACCTTTTTCCTTTTAAGTGTTGTAGTGGATGCTGTGTGCACCGCCTCAGTTCCTCTTTTGGGACTGAGGCATTCCTTCTGCCAGATGCTGAGAGTGTTGGTAGCTGATGGTTCTCAGCTGAGTCTTTCACTGGAAACTGTTTTCAGCAGAAGATAATGGCCTTGCCCAAACTCCTGCCCCCTCTGCAGTGGCAGCTCTTATCTAAACCTAGTCAGTGTGTACGTGTGTATGTGGGAGGATTAAGTTTCCCTTCTCTAAAGATGGGACAACTCTGGTGGCCATTCCAGCTGCAGAGTTCTCTGTGGAATCGATTGGGTGATGCCTTTGTTGTGACTACATACAATTCAACTCTTTTCTCTGTCAATTCTACTTTTGTTATTCCCCAACAGGTGTTTCCCTCTAGGGCTCTCAAAAACCTCACGCATGCAAATCTCAGACTCACAGTCATTTCCCAGAGAATCTCACTTAGGTTAAAGGTTCATGGCCAACGTTTGTTTGGACTTACCCACATATTTCCCATTTTATTTGCTAATAATTCTTTTTGTATCTGGGATCAATTTCCTTCTGCCT
This sequence comes from Theropithecus gelada, assembly GCF_003255815.1. Lineage (NCBI taxonomy): Eukaryota > Metazoa > Chordata > Mammalia > Primates > Cercopithecidae > Theropithecus > Theropithecus gelada. The sequence goes on along the minus strand of NC_037680.1, from coordinate 52,236,420 downwards.
GAACTATATCCCTTAGAAATCCTTTAGACAGAGTTTGTTAAGTTAAATGCTTAATTTTGCTTTGTTCGGAGAGATAATTTTAAAAATATAGAATTTCAGGTTGACAATTATTTTCTTGAAGCTCATTAAAAATATTATTCTTTTATTTACAGATTTTCATTATTGCCTTTGCTAATTTAACTTCAAATGGACTGTCACTCCTTTGAAGGTAATCTGTCTTTTCTCTTTGGCCACTTTTCAAATCTTCTGTCTTTGATGTTTTTCAGGTTCACGACAGTTACCCAAGTTAGTGTTAACTTACTTGGGATTTACTGAGCTTTCTGAATTTTTGTATTGTTGTCTTTCATCAATTTAAAAAATTCTCAGCCAATATCTCTTTAAATATTATCTTTTCTCCTCCTTCCAGAACTCTGATTAGATGTATATAAACTTCCTTCTAATCAAGTATCTTCTTAATCATGCTACCATATTTCTTATCTCATTCTCTCTGTGATACATGTAGTATAATTTCTTCATATCTGTCTTCCTATTGACTAATGCTCTATTCAGCTCCTTCTAATCTTCTGTAAGCCTATCCACTGAGTTTTTAATTTCACATATTATATTTTTTATTTCTTAAAGTCATATGTGCTTTTTTCAAATATGCTTAATGTTCTATAGTTTATTTATTTTCAACACTTAAAATTTCTTTAAATATATTAAACATATTACTTTGTTTCAGGCAATTTTAATATCTGAAGTTGCTGTGGGTCTGATTCTGCTGGTTCTTGTTTCTGTAAACTTACTGAATTTTGATTTTTAAATTTTTAATAATGAACTTGTATTCTTGGAACTTTATTTGTGGGAATTGAGACTGGGTTAAGCATATGTTCCTTCAGAGAGAATTTGTGCTTGCTTCTGCCAGTGTCTACAGTGCCTGGGTCACTACCATCCTAGCAGTACTTCAAACCAATTTCAGGGGTGAAGTGGTTTTTTGGACCACCCAGTTTGTCTGAATCCTGACTGCAAATCTACGTGAAGGCTAGTTTGTGATTAAAGGCTATCAAGGGAGTTTTTTTCTTCTTTCGAATCACCACCAAGTTTCAAGACAGACAATAAGCCCCAGGTTTTGGCTTTTCCTCCCACTTTACTCTGCTCCAATCCTGTGACACTCTGAAAACCAAAGGTCAAGTTTACCAGTTTTGGCAAACACTTGAAAAAGCTGGTGAAATTTGGCACGCTGGTGAAAACCAACTTCTCTTTACCTCTCAGATTTCTTGCTTTCGCTTAATTTTTGGCCTCTAAGTATTTCTTACTCACTGGCTAACTCATTGATGAATTTAAACAATGTGTTTTATATTTAGCTAGCATTTTAGCTGGTTCAGCAGGAGGGTTGGTCAGGATACCTGGTCCACCAGACTGCTGGAGACAGAAGTTTCCTGAACATCGATTTTCACTTTTGTAAAACCGTAATGATGATAATGTATGTTTCACTGGGATTGGTGAAAGGAGCTAATGAGACAATTCATGCGTATTTCCTATAAAATAGAATTTTCCCAGTTATGTTTCATGGAATTAGATAGCTACCTGTTCAGCCTTCCTCAAAATATTCTGCAATCAAATAGATTTGGGAGGTGCTGGTTACTGCAGGTTATCCTGAAGAGTCACAAAACTCATCAGCATCCTCAAAGCCCTGAGGAATCCTGTGGTATTTTCCACACTCCTGTGTCCTTGGAATAGTCTTTGTCCTGAATGTCTCTTAATAGCTCATCTGTGGAACACAGTTTTCAGCACACTGATGTATAAAATATTAAGTGGCCGGGCACAGTAGTTCATGCCTGTAATCCCATCACTTTGGGAAGCCAAGGTGGGCAGATCACTTGAGCCCAGGAGTTTACGACCAGCCTGGGCAACATGGCAAAACCCTATCTCTACAAAAAAAAGATACAAAAATTAGTCAGGTGTGTTGGTGTGTGCCTGTGATCCCAGCTACTTGGGAGACTGAGCTGGGAGGATCGCTTGAACCCAGGAGGTCAAGGTGGCGGAGAGCCAAGATCACACCACTGCACTCCAACCTGGGTGACAGAGTGAGACCCCGTCTCAAAAAATAAAATAAAATAAAATAAAATAAAACAGCAAATGAAATATTTAATGTGAAAGAAGTGTTACTCCCACAAACAGTCTAGGTTTTATATTGAGCAAAAGCAAGAAAAAGACAGATCATGGGAATTAGTGGCTCACAAATACCTTGTTCCAGACTGCTGGAATCCAACCCTGCTCTTAGGAGGGCATTCCCACTCCCCTAGTTGTGAGGATGCAAGCAGAGAAGTACACACTGAGTATATGAAGGCTTCCACGTTGAATCTCTGCCACCTATGTGGTTATCTTTCTGGGTGAAGGGCACATCTTCTCCCTCAAAGAGTTGATTTTGGAGGCCTTCCCTCAGCAAAGAGCACTTTCACCAGAGAAACCTGGGTGGAGCAGAGCATCTATAATGTAGTAAGATTTACTGTGAGGCACAATTCATGATTGCAAAAATATGGAACCAACGTAAGTGCCCATCAACCAATGAGTAGATAAAGAAAATGTGGTGTATATACACTGTGGAATACTACTCAGCCATAAAAAGGAATGAAATACTGTATTTTGTAGCAACTTGGATGGAGCTGGTGGTCATTATTCTAAGTGAAGCAACTCAGGAATGAAAAATCAAATATTAAATGTTTTCACTTATAAGTGGGAGCTAAGCTATGAGGGTGCAAAGGCATAAGAATGATATAGTGGAACTTTGGAGACTCGGTTGGAAGGAAAGTGTAGAAGGGAGGTGAGGGATAAAAGACTACATATTGGGTACAGTATACACTGCTCTGGGTACAGGTGCACCAAAATCTCAGAAATCACCACTAAAGAACTTACCCATGTAACCAGAAACCACCTGTACCCCCAAAACTATTGAAATAAAAAATTAAATTAAAAAAAAGATTTACCATGAAGCTGAGGCCTCAAAAACATTTTTGATGTTGCCATACAGCCTATGTCCAATGTCCATTTGTTTTAGAGAAATGAGAATTAGTATTTTAGGGGCAGAAGGTTAATCTTAAGTGTTCGGGGAAATAAAGATACGGGATAATTTCCCTACAAGAGGAGGAGAAATATGTATGTCTACATGTTTGTGAAGTTGGTTTAGGTTCTTTAATTCCTTTTCCTGGGCCTTTAGGACTAGTATTTCTAGTTCTTTGATCAGTACCACAAAGGATATGGAGATTCCTTAAAGAACTAAAAGTAGAACTACCATTTGATCCAGCAATCCCACTACTGGGTATCCACCCAGAGGAAAAGAAGTCATACAAAAAAGAAACTTGCACATGCATGTATATAGCAGCACAATTTGCAATTGCAAAAACGTGGAACCAACCCGAATGTCCATCAATCAAGGAGTGGATAAAGAAACTGTGGTGTGTGTGTATATATGTGTGTGTATATATATATGGTGTATATATGTATACATATGATATATATGTATACATGGTATATATGTATATATGGTGTGTATATATATGTGTATATATATATGAGATGTGTGTGTGTGTGTGTGTGTGTGTGTATATATATAATGGAACACTACTCAGCCATAAAAAGGAATGAATTAATGGCATTTGGAGCGACCTGGATGAGATTGGAGACTATTATGCTGAGTGAGGTAACTCAGGAAGGGAAAACCAAACATCGTATGTTCTTACTTATAAGTGGGAGCTAAGCTATGAGGATACAAAGGCATAAGAATGACACAGTGGACTTCGGGGACTCGGGGGAAGCGATGGGAAGGGGTGAGTGTTAAAAGATTACAAATAGGGTACAGGGTATACTGTTTGGGTGATGGGTGCATCAAAAATCTCACCAAATCACCACTAAAGAACTTACCCATGTAAGCAAACACCATCTGTTCACCAATAACCTATGGAGATAAAAAATTTTTAAAAATCATAAAACTAGAAAAAGAGAAAAATAAACTCCAGCAAATACGTTCAATCACATTAAGCATTAGGGAAGTGCAAATTAAAATAACAATGAGATATCTCTACACACCTGTCAGAATGGACTACTCCTATATTGTACTATGCCACTATCAGAATTAGGCTGAGTGAGAAAAGTAAATCTCAAGAGATCACATGGTATAAGATTTAATTTACATAACATTCTTGAAATAACAAAACTATAGGAATGGAGAACAGATTACTGGTTGGTTGCCATGGGTTCAGACCTTGGGGCAGAGCAGATGAAGAGGGAAGTGGGTTTGGTATAAAGGAGCAACACAGAGGATTGCATATCCTTGTGATGATGGCACTGATCTTTTCTTGACTGTGGTCACATGACTACACATTTGATAAAACTGCTTTGAATTAAATACCCACACATGTACACAAATAAGTGCATGTATAACTGGTAAAATCTGAATAAGGTGGGTGGAGTGTATCAATGTCAGTGTTCTGGTTGTGAACTGGGTGAAGGGTACATGGGATCTTGTATTGTTTCCTAAAACTGTACATGAATCTACAATTATCTCAAAATAAAAAGCTTTTAAAAGTTACAAAAAAGTGCCTTTCCCATGCAGTCTAGGAGCAGATAACTCCTTGAATCAAGCCTGTGTTACTGAAAACAAGGACTGAGGCATCACCATTCCTTGTTTCTCTTGACTCTTGAAAAGATGCCTCCTGGTCCAAATATGTTCCCAACCATGCTGCAGAATGAGAGAAGTGCATGCTGGGGCTGTGCACTACTCGCAGGAGTCAGAACTTGGGTCTCTCGTTTGGTAGTGGTGAACTACCTGCCTCAGAAAGACCAGAGCTGCTGATTAAGATGCAAATTTCTAGGCCCCACACCAGACCTATCCAGAATAACTACACTGTTAATTTCTCCATGTTATTATTGTGCATAAGGTTGGAGTTCTCTGTAGGAGTAGCCTCAGGTGTGATCGTAAAAAGTGGCTATTTGTGGCTCAGGTATCTTTGCCTGACTTTTGATGTAAGAAAACATGATAGTCCCTCATGCAGGCATCAATACTCACAACTACTGACCCAGTCTTTAGTTCTCATACTGAGGGTCTGGGTGATATGTTCCCTTCTACATACAGCCTTTGGAGCCTACCCGGCCACTTTGCTTGAAATAACTGGATTGAGATGGGCTAGTAGTGTGTCCAGAGTTTGTTCCTTCCAGTGGGTTCGTGGTCTCGCTGACTTCAAGATTGAAGCCACGGGACCTTTGCAGTGAGTGTTACAGGTCTTAAAGATGACACAGACCCAAAGAGTGAGCAGTAGCAAGGTTTCTTGTGAAGAGTGAAAGAACAAAACTTCCACAGTGTGGAAGGGGACATGAGTGGGTTGCCGCTGCTGGCTGGGGTGACCAGCTTTTATTCCCTTATTGGCCCCTCCCATGTTCTGTTTCTGTCCTATCAGAGTACCCTTTTTTCAATCCTCCCTGCGATTGGCTACTTTTAGGATCCTGCTGATTGGTGCATTTTACAATCCTCTTGCTAGCTACAGAGCACTGATTGGTGCATTTTACAATCCTCTTACTCAACCTAGGAAGTTCAGCTGGCTTCACCTCTCAGTAACAAACATAACAAACAAGCAAAATTATTAGAAATCTTACATTTCTATATAACTGTTTGTTTTCAAAGTGCTTTCAAAACTAAAGACACAAATATACTATTCATTGGCTCCTCTCTACAAATCTTCGAGACAAGTATGAATAACTCCCATTTACAAAAGTGTAAAGTGAGGCTCAGATAGATGAACTGATTTGTTCATGCTTCTGAATGCAGAAAGTGGTGGAGCCAGCTTTTGAATCCAAGGTTTTTTTTTTACCAGCCCATCCTCCATTTTTCCTCTCCCACTTCCACCAAACTCTTTCTGCCCCTTTTTTCTCCCTTGCTTCCTTAAATTTTTACTTGCTCTTTCCATTAATCAGTGTCAACTAAGTGGCTTCTTTTGGCTGTTCTGTCCTAGCCTTTGCAGAAATAGGTACATTTGCCACCATGAAACACAAATAATTTACCACTTTGCTAACCTAAATGCTGGCAAGCCCTTACCAGCTGGGTGTATTCACTTGTCAGTGTCTTTACGGAGAAATGTGGTGGAAACTCTGAAAAACGTTTTGCTTAATTAGGCTGTTTTGTGAACATTTCTTTCACTCTACGAATCTTCCTAATTCTTAATTTTCTAAAGCTAAAAATAACTTCACCAATAATCATGCCACGTGGATGTGGGGCGTGCTTTTTCTTTTCTTTTTTCCCCTCCAAGGACACCTGTAACCACCCACAGAAAGAGGGCTGAGATCTCTGCTGTTTGGCAGAATGGTAAGGGAAGATGCTTGTATAATTTGAAGCCTCAAACATATTTAACTGAAATAATGTGAGACTGACTGTTTATCCAGCAGAGAGTTCTTTTCCATTTCTTTAGTTAATTTGATTCATGCAAATCGCTTATTCTCCAAAATCCATCCAGCACTAAATGTGAAATAATTGTCTGAACTACAGAATCATCCAGATAACTATTTAACAAGCTCTGTCCTTCTAGAGCTTACACATATGCAGGAGGAAAAAAGGTTTTCCCTTACGTTATTCGTATAACTTTAAAAAGTCTTTGCAATGCTTTTTCATCCACCCATATTTGGTCACCCACAGAGCCTTGGGCGTAGAGACTTAGCTACACAGAACACAGAGGTAGTAGATTTGTTCTGCTTTCAAAGAGATTCACAGCAATATTATATTTTTGTATGTATTCATTCTTCAAACCTACTGTTTTCTTCTTCCCCAGTAGTGGGCAAGAGGGCATTTCTTAGTTTCCCTTATTTAAGTGTCTGATCAGGAGGTCCTTAAGGTGAACGATGTACTCCCACCAGCCTGCCAGTAAATGGGAACAGTCCTGGCCAGCCAGCTGCCTGCTGAAGTGATTTAGCTGCTGTGTGCCTGGACCCAGAGCTCAGAACAGGAGCTGGGCAACAACTGAGTCTAAAAATAAGCTGGCAGCCACATTCCAAGTGCCAGGCTATGGCTGAGTCACCCCTTGCAGCATTTCAGCAGGAGGACGGCTGGGCATGTGTGACTGCATTTTGTACCTGCCAGCCTCTATGGGGAGTTCTTTTCTCCATGCCATGCTTCTCATACAAGTCACGGTGCACAGGGAAAACAGTGTTGGAATACCGGAGTTGGTTTGGTGAAGTTCTAACCTGAGATAATGTATCAGTCCTTTTGTGGGGGGTGGGGGAAGGAAGGTCAGTCTTTTCTTAGATTATCTTAATAGACATATTCCATGAAAGCTTCCAGGGCTAATTGTGGTGAAAATGTGCCAGGTAGACCCCTTTCATGCCAACCATAATTAATAGTGTTATAGTCTTCAAGGCCATAATGCTCATCAGTTATTAATTAGCAATTCATTTTGTTGAATAAATAATATTTATGATTGATGATAGAACTTGTAATTGGGCACTAGAAATGGCCCCCCTGGGACTGACTTACCAGCAAGTACTAACCATGACACGGTAATGACAAACACAGAGGATCATGCAGGAAAACCCAAGTTAAACAATTGTAACACAGCCAAGGTATTCCTTCTCAACAGGAGAAAAATCTGTCCTGATGTGTATTCTGGGCTCGAGTGTATTAATTGTTTCTGGCCACACAGTGTTTGGGTTTTCCATTTCCTCCTAAGTTTGTAATCAGCCACCCTATTTTTTTTTTTTTTCCAAAAAGCAAATTGTTCTTTGCAAGACAATTCTATTGACTTCAAATTACTCTTGTGATAGGTCCTTTCAAAGTATCGTCATGACATGTACACACAGACTTGAGAGAAGAAAGTGCTTTTCCGAAAAAGTAATGATTGAAATTTTTATTTTAAATGATTCCTTAGATTGAATTCACTTTAGATTAACAGATTTTCCTGCCCAATTGATTTTCTGGCATCCATGCAGTGATCCAGCAGAGATAAAATGGGGGTTCATTTAGTCCACGGCTCCAAGGAAAAGTGAGAGCCTGGCAAAGTGAGCCAGCAAAGCTTTTTCGCCTGCTTGGTTGGAGCAGGACAACTGGAGCCGGTCAGCTGCTGACCAGATGCTGCCTTCAATTAATATTCCAACCCTCAAAGACATTTATCGCTTACTCTCGAAAGCAGAGCAGCTGAGTAATAAAGGGAACCACTAAAGCCATTTTTTTTTCAAGAGCATTTATAATGGCTAAATTGCTCGAAATAAATTAGCACGAAAAATAAACATAGTTTGTACAGTATCTGTAAAACAAATTCCTAATCTTGGGAAAATAGAGCGACAAAGTGGGGGCTTGCATTTAACAAGCACATGCAATATGCTTCATTAAGACAGCTTTGAAAAAAAAAAACAATTTTAAAAGGGTTAATAAACTCCAAAATATCATTGCCAGTTAAACAGGTCCTGCACCATTTTAAGGGAAGTAAGAGGCTACAAAGGAGACAGTTAAAAAGAAACCAAGAGACTGTGTTGTAATGCTAACAGGCAATTAGCAAACTCATGGGTGTTAATTATCTTCATACTGTATCATGTTCAATTAGCTTAGTCTCTGCAACAAAGGCAACGATGAACAATTGCTTTGATAGGCGTACAGTACTTCATTTGTAGTTAATCGGTTTAAGCCCTGCAGTTGCTAGGTTACCTTGGTCTCCAGAGGTAAAAAGCTGTACAGATGCACTATGTTTAAATGACTACAGAGAACTGTTTAAACTCAAACCATGTATAACTCTTTATTGATTTTTCACAGAAGATCTCAGCTCTGATGATAAGGTTTTGATATATTTTCCTGCTACAGCCAGTTCCTTAGAGTATTGCAGAAAAAAATCTGTCAATATGCTTCTATTATGATCTCTTGATCTGTGCCTATAAAAACCTTTAGCCGCAACCCTTATTATAAATAATGGAAGAAGCAATATCTGATTTTTTTTTTCACACTGTACTACATGAAGATTTTTTTTCTCCATTGCCTTTGGATCCAAATTACAGGGCTTCTTTCTGTACTGGTGCTCTAAAATAATAAAGAAGAATTTCTAGCTCTAATTAATTTGATTGACTCTCAGCAGGACGGGATCAGCTGTAGCATCATGAACTTTAACAATAACTACCAACTGATGGGCAGTTCACATCAATAAGACCATCACTAGCCTCTCTCTCACCTGTCACCAGGCGGGGAGTGAGCAATAACCAGACCCCCACAGATGCTCCCCGCTTAGCGCTTTCTGCCCTATTAGCAATTTATAATGGTGATCAAGAAACAGTCAGCGGCAAATCAAGACAACTGTCTGGCTGCCTGTTTAATTGGCCTTGTTTGCTTTTTGATAAATGGCTCGTGACTACTGTAGGCCCCTGTATTTTGACTTTTAATAGGCCACAGTGATTAGACTACCAACAGATACTAGGTCAAAACTGAGGAAAGGTGCAAAAAATGTTAATTAATATCAATAATAGGCAATTATTAGTTAGACAGAAGGACCTACTAGCTGCGTGCTCTAATGGCTCAGAGCTAACTGGAAGAGAAGTGCTGCCAAATTAGCATAACTGTATGCAGACTGCATGGTGGAGCCTAGCAAACATCTGTTATGTTAGTAATTCAAATAGAATTCCTGCCTTTCGAGTGATATTCGCAGAGTCAGCAATCCCTCTTGGCCATTTCAAGGCACTAACAATACCCTAGTGACTGGTGTCTTTCCAAATGGGCTGTGTTTGAGGCTAAGAATTAAATTGCATCTTTGCTTTTGGGTTGTGCTGTTGAGGAGCCTAAGGGGGTCACTGTCCTCTGGTCAGGAGAGGGTGGAGGAGAAGGGTTTTGCATGAAGCCATACTGACCTTAGAGAGAAATGCAATGTGGGCCCAGCTGACTCAGGGAGGGACACAAGCTTTCTATGTTTGCGGTTTCATAATTAGCACCGAGAACATGGCTATGCCTAACATGTCACACAAAATGCTATATATAATTCTCACAGCGGGATTCTTTGTTAGTCATTCCTTGAAGTGTGTGTTTTTGCATGTGTGTGTATGGGTGTGTGTGCACACACTCACATACACACTGATAAAGGGCTGACAGTGTGTTTTGAAACATAAAATGAGTTAAAGTGAAGTAGCACTTAAGACAATGAAATGATGGGTATTGTAAACACTATTCCCCATTCTTGCTATCAACATTAAGGTCACCTTGGGCAAAAATTTAAATTCTCGTCAAAGGATGTTAGAATTGAAAGGGACTTAGAGATCCTTAAGTCCTAATGGAGATGCGGAGATCCAGGGAGGTCAAGAGACTTGTTTAGGGCCAACGACCTGATTCTGGGAATGGGTAGAAGGAGACACAGATTTCCAGACTTCCTACCCAGTGCCCTTCACCTGACCTTGCTGCCTCCTGAAGACGCTATGAGTTTCTGTCCATGATTTAGTGTCTGGTAGATATTTCCAAAAGGCACTTTTGAAATGTAAACGAGGAATGTGTGTAGAAAGTGCTCCCACCAAAAATGCATGACATTTATGAAATAGCATGTACCCAAACATACTTTATATTTAGGATTTTTAAAAACTGGGTTATAAAATTGTAAAATCCACAACCGTCTCTTGAGATATTTCACATTTTAATGTGAGACAGAGTTTTTTTTTTTTTTTAAGAAGGGTGTATTATAATTATGTTATCCTTTATTTCATTTCGAGCTCGTTTTCTTATACATCTGGCTTGGACCAAACAGGGGAAAGATCTGTGTGTGGTGCCCTTTTCCTTCCCCACCAGAGGACTGACATTTAAGACCCATTTGACTAAACATTTTCAAGATCTCTAAAAAACAAAAGGTGTGTGGGTGTGTGTGCGCATGTGTAGGCGGAAAGAATCTGTTTCTTGAAGGATTGAGTTCAATTTTGGTTATAACAAACTGGAATTTTCTTCCCCCTTTTCCCCCACCCTCCGACCCCCACCCTCACCCCTCAACACTAAGGAAATCTCTCTAGCAGCATCATTTTGTTAACAGCACTTAACTATTAGCCTTTTCAGTACCACAGTGCCAAAGAAAATGGGATTACTTTTTCATCTCTATTCCTGCTTAAATAAAAAATCATCTGCTTTTGAGTCTATGAAGAAACTATTATGTAAGCTTAAAAATAACAGTTTTAGATAATTCATTGCTGGGAATAAAGTCTTTTAAAATGATGGAGATATGATACTTTAGTTTTTTGTTTTTTACTATTTCACTCAAATATTTGTTGAGCACTAAGCCAAATGTAAAATAATCATAAAGATAATAAGAATAGTACAATTATGAATTATTTACCTCCTAATATGTGGATCTCTTTACTAAACATTTTATATGTGTCAACCATTCAATTCTTGCAACAACACAATGACATATAGCTGCTTTAAATCTCCATTTTACAAAAAAAAAAAATTCTGAGGCTTAGCAAGCTCAATGAAGTATAAAGAAGCGCAGTTTCTATTTAAGTTTAAATGTTTTACTCTTTGTATAATATAAATTGTTTTCCTTTTTTGAGAATTTTAAGAGTTTTCCCAACTCCTCTGTATTAAAAATATAAAGTTTGAGAAGCAACAAGCAAAATGGTTTACTTCATAATGTCTTTTTTGGGTGTGTTACCTTTTTCAAATACAGCATGCATTATATATAAAGGTTACTGTAACATTTTAAATATTGATGTTTCTAGAGTGAGAGGAAATTATATTTATTTTCTCTTAATAATTAAAGTTTTGGTTATTTTATTTCTGCAAGCTCACTGCATTGCGGTGTATTTCTACTTAACCTGTTTTCCACTGAATCTAAGATGTTATTGATTACCAGAAGGACCATTATTTTATTTACCACAATTAAGAAAAAGATGCTGCCAATTAAACTATGACAGAATGTTTTCTAATTTTAAATGAAGACTTAGAATTTTTATTTTATAGTTCTTGAAACAGCTTTTCTAGACTGATTTCTAGACTGATTTAGATAATCCACAGGTTTCAAAAGAAAAAAACCAATGTAACTCCTATGTATTCCTAAATCCAACTCTTATGATTCAACTCAGAGCTGTCTAGAACCATGTTTTTCTACACAGTATTTTCTTCTGGGCCGTCAAGAGCATTGATAATACAACATTTCTTTAAAAAGTGCTCCAATGTTATCTCTGGGATTTTCTTCCTTGTCAATGAGATCCATTCTGCAAGTTTTGATGCTGGTGTGTTTTATGTTCTCACATGAGCAGACCATGACAACTCTGCCAGGACTTTCTGCTGGTTGATGGTGATAGTAAAGCACATCTGGATTGCAGAGATGTTAAAATGTGCAAAAAACCCCAAAAATGTACAACTGAGAATCTATGAAATGTGTTAGTACACTCATCAGTTATCTATCATTATCCAAATATCTGTAGGCTCATATAATTTTCAGAGAAGTAAACCCACTGATTAATTCCAGCTTATTAAGATGACATGGAGCTGGGCACAGTGGTTCACGCCTGTAATCCCAGCACTTTGGGAGGCTGAGGAATGTGGATAACTTGAGGTCAGGAGTTCGAGACCAGCCTGGCCAACATGGCAAAACACAATCTACTAAAAATACAAAAAATGTAGCCAGGCATTATGGTACACACCTGTAATCCCAGTTACTCAGGAGACTGAGACTGGAGAATCGCTTGAATGTGGGAGGCGGAAGTTATAGTGAGCCAAGATTGTGCCATTGCACTCCAGCCTGGGCAACAGAGCCAGACTCCATCTCAAAAAAAAAAAAAAGAAAATGACATGTGGTCACAACTGTCGTTCTCATAACATTGTTCATAGACAAGCTCTCAGTGGTGCGTTCACTAAACAGTGAATATAGTGAAAAACCCTGAACATTCTCTCCTCTCTACACAGTGGGATAAGAAACTAGTAAATAGAACCTTCAGGGTTTCTTTTGTGTACTTGTTATTAAGATTGACTTATGCAGTTTTTAAGAGCCAAATTCCACATGTGGTGAATTGCCTTTAGGCATAATGAGAATGATGGCTTTCCTGGTGATACACCTTTAGGCTTATCAAGAGCACCCCCATTGCCTGTGAATGGAAGAAATTTTTTCTCTAGCTTGTTGGAGCCAGGACTACCTGCAAAAATATCCCTAAGAATTCCGGAAAGCTGAAGCCTTGCATTAAGTGGGTACCAGAGCATCTGTCTGCAAGGGAGAAGGCCCTAATTCTGATTGGCCCCTGTGACTTGCTGCTTTTGTTAATGTGCTGGAATGGGTAGGACCAGAAGAATTCCAAAAGAATTTTCTGCCTTATATTCTGCCTATGGCCAGTCTTAGACCACTATATTGTATGTTTTTTCCTTTGCAAATGTTAGTCCTTGGATAGATACTACATTTATTGAGCCCACTTCTGTTCATGCCAGAAGTATCCATCACTATGAATAATTAGCTATTAGGTTGGTGCAAAAGTAATTGCGGTTTTTGCCATTACTTTAATTTAACTGCAATTACTTATGCACCAGTCTAATAGTAATCCGTCTCATGGGAAGTAACATATTAGTCAAGAGCCAGAATTTGCCCTCACGAAGTCCTGGGTTTGAATCTCAGCTCGGCCGCTTTTTATTGGTGTGATCCTGGGCTCCAGTTTTCTCATCAGTAAAACAGGAACCATGATACCTACTCCACACCTATTCATAGGTATTTGAGAAAACGCACATGATATACTTTGTCAAATACCTGGTTGTAGTAATTATGTACACAATTGGATTCTACTCCACACCTATTCCTAGGTATTTGAGAAAATGCACGTGATACACTTTGTCAAATGCCTGGTTGTAGTAATTACGTACACAATTGGTGGTATTCATTGTCATTTTCATTACTTTTATTAATAGGCCCTGTCACACTGTGGGGACACCTAGCCCATCGGAGATCATTGCTTCTCCAGATTTATCTTCTACAAAAGGGTAACATTGTCAGAAAACATTCCTTTTTAAAAAATTTTTACTTTAAGTTCTGGGATACATGTGTAGAACATGCAGGTTTGTTACATAGGTATACATATGCCATGGTGGTTTGCTGCACCCATCAACCCGTCATCTAAGTTTTAAGCCCCGCATGCATTAGGTATTTGTCCTAATTCTATCCTTCCCCTTATCCCCCATTCTCTGACAGGCCCTGGTGTGTGATGTTCCCCTCCCCGTGTCCATGTGTTCTCACTGTTCAACTCCCGCTTATGAGTGAGAATATGCAATGTTTGGTTTTCTCTTCCTGTGTTAGTTTGCTGAGAATGATCACTTCCAACTTCATCCATGTTCCTGCAAAGGACATGAACTCATTCTTTTTTATGGCTGCATAGTATTCCATGGTGTACATGGGCCACATTTTCTTTATCCAGTCTGTCATTGATGGGCGTTTGGGTTGGTTCCAAGTCTTTGCTGTTGTGAATGGTGCTACAATAAACATACGTGTGCATGTGTCTCTATAGTAGAATGATTTATAATCTTTTAGGTATATACCCAGTAATGGGATTGCTGAGTCAAATGGTATTTCTCGTTCTAGATCCTTAAGGAATCACCACACTGTCTTCCACAATGGTTGAGCTAATTTACACTCCCACCAACAGTATAAAAGCATTCCGATTTTTCCACAGCCTCACTAGATTCTGTTGCTGTCAGGAAACATTTCTAACTGATCAGAGGACATCCATTGCCTTCTCCATTCCCTCCCTTGTTTGGAGCTCTGCTCTCCAAATAAACACCTCTTTTCTGTCCCAGATCTACATTGCATTCATTCCTGATGTTCTGATTAGTTATGTGTTGATCTGTTGTTGATTTATTGTTACAGGTGTGTCCTTCTGAACATAGCGTGGTCAGATGAGCAGCAGATTGGAAGCTGGTCAGCTTAGATCCTAGTCCCAGCCCTGTCACTAACTAGCCATGTGACTTCCCTCATCAGTAAAATTCTTGCTCTCTGTGCTACCTTATGAGGATCTTGTGAGTTTCATCATCTATGACAGCCACCATTTAGTGAGCACCTCTAATCCTTGTGATGCTCTTGCAAAGTAGTTACTATTCTCCCCATTTTAGAAATGGAGAAACAAACTAGAGGTTAACGGCCTTAACTGTTCTCACTGCCTGTGTGATTTGGAGCAACTGCATTAACCCTACTAAGTCTCAGCCTCCTCGTTTGGAAATTAGAGGAGATAATGGCTCTGCCTTGTAAGTTTGTGAGGATTAAAGCACATGATGTGTGTAGGGCCTTGGACAGTCACACATAGGAGGGCATTCCAGAATGTTTGGTGATATGACTTGTCAAGAGTCACATAACTGGAGAGGGCCAGACCTAGATTTCAGTCCAAGTCTGTCTAGCTCTTTGAGCATATGGGAGCAAGCACTTGTTAACACAAGTGCAAAGTGGTCTGTGAAGGCCCCTGTGCCCGGCATAATCCTGGGAGAGGGAGAAGCCTCATCTTCCTTCTCATTCTTGGGATATTCCTCTTTCTGCTCTTTCCCTCTAGACTGTTATCTGCTGTCCTATACCCCACTGGGAGCACAAAGGGAAGACCATAAGAACTGGAGCAAATTTTTTTCTTCCTTAAGGGCTACAGGCATGTCTTTTAAAAAATGTGGTAAAATACACGTAACAGAAAACTTACTATTAGTGACATTTTGCAAATTCCTAATGTTTCACAACCATTACTACTATCTAGTTTCAGACCATTTTCATTACCCCCAAGGGAAATTCCTTACCTAATGAGCAGTCACCCCCCTATCCTTGCCCACCCCTATTCCCACTAATCTGCTTTCTGTTTCTATGGACTTGTCTATTCCAAATACTTCATATACATGGAATCATACAGTAAGTGGTTTTTGTGTCTAACTTCTTTCACTCAGCATAACAAAGCTTGTCTGCATCTCTTTCCTTCTCCCCACCCGCTCCAGGTGGACTGTGAGGAAAGATGTCCCACTGTTTATTTTTGGCAAATCCTCTTGCCTGCTGACTCTCACCACCATGGTGGCCGATTAGCTTCATTATGAAAAATCTGGCTATTGCTCTGGAACCTTCCTAAAATGGTCTGTGAGTCCACCAAACATGGCAGAATCTGCTTGTGATAGAAAGACTCTTCAGTCTCAACAATTTGTGGTCTTTGCTTCTGCAGATTGATTCTCCCTTCCAGCAGCAGCTAGCTCTTCCTTTCAGAATATGAGATTCAAGATGGCATGTGTAAGGCAGAGTTTTTAACCCTGCCTCCCTCATGATCTATGTAGGAGTCCTGGCAAGCCCACATACCACCTAATAATTTTATGTGGAAATGAAGAACTTAGATGCATCGACTGTGCGGGGTCCTGGAGAAGGAAGACAATAATTCACAGGTCTTTCCAAGTCTAAAATGCTACCTAATGAGATGGATATTTTTCCAATAAGGAACAATGGATGCCAAATTGCCCCCTATAAAAATGTACACACAATTAAGAGTTCGGGGAGTTACACAGATAGAGTGGGTCAGTGATTGGAACTAAAAGTCTGGTTCCTTTGATATTTGTATTTCTCTTTACAAATGATTGCATTGGTATTTTGGTTGTGTTACATAAAACCAATAACAATAACGATGAAATATACTGAAAAGCAAGAGGAGTTTAAGTTGTGGGTAGAGGCAGAGGCAGGAGAATCTGAGCCATCTCCAGTCTTAAAAATCTGTGAGTCTGAGTCCTCTTTGAACTTCTTGGGGCTTTGTGGAAGATGAGAGAGGAGACCCCACATGACAGGAGGCAGGGCAGGGCAACTTGTCATCTCTTTACCCATCTTGGCTTATGCATATTTTGCATAGTGATTTCTGTTTGGAAATTGATTTACAGCAATTGCAGGTGGCCGAGAGAGCTTGTTTCAAGGCAGGATTTGAAGGGGAAAAGAAAGGACCTTGTCCGAAGCTTTCTCCAAGGCAGGTCATGCTGAGTGAAGGTTCCTTGTTGGAAAAGAAAGGAATTCCCCACGGGGTCCTGTCGTCTCACTCCAGCTGACGGTTCCATCGCAGGTATGGTGCCTCCATGGCTGTCAGTCATTTGAGGGGAACCTCTGACCCCCAAGACCTCTCTGGGTTATTAAGGGGGATGGCATACATGTGTCAGGCTGGTGATGGTGTATGTGACACAGAAACTGTCACAGAGCAAAGATGGGGGAAGCTGAGCACCTGCTTCCCCAAAGCAGCCACCAAGTCATGCCTGGTATTAGTGCTCCATTAGAGGGCGTACTGCCTGAGCATCATATGTGGTGTGGTGTGGTGTGGGGTGTGTGTGTGTGTGTGTGTGTGTGTGTGTGTGTGAGAGAGAGAGAGAGAGAGAGTGAGTATGAGGGGCCAAGAGAGAATATCTTAATGGGATTTCTAGTCTTCCTTGTTTATTTCACACACACAATTCTGAATTAATACCTCCATTCATGTACTTGATGTTGCCACTGAATAACTATATAGAAAGATTTGATGTCTGGAACTCCAGTCACTTATTTCTGCTGACTGTAAAACCATAGCAGTTGGTGAGCTGTTCATTAGCTAGCACTAAAGATGCCCAGATAACACCCCCACCGGATTGTTGCTCATCTATACTTTGTAAACATGCTTCTATATGTGGGTGCACACATGTATTAATCTCACTTGTTTCCTAAATATGAAACTGGATTTGGAATAAATCCATCAGGAATATAGGCCTAACAACACATTTAAATAGTCACCAATTGGTACCGATAGCTCTGTAATAATTTGTTCTCATTTCAGTTTCCCAAACTGAAGAGCTCTTCCTCAGTCCTTTCTTATCTAGAACCCATAAGTTCAAGAGATTCAGAGAATTTTCTGCTAGTGCTGTGATCTTTGCCAGCTGTAGTTTAGTCTACAATTTGATCTCTTCTGGAGTGTAAGTACTTGTGAATGGGTTTTGAAGGCCAGAATAATAAATAATGCTTAGGAATCTTTTATAACAGGTCTGGAATAGATTTCTAAAGCAGGCTGAGGTAGATTCTCAACATGTGTATAAGGTACATATGTTCTGTTCTGGCAGAAACCAGAACAGTTCTGGTGGAATAGTTTCTTTGTTCATTCAATAAATAATTAGATATGCAAAACATGTGATGTTTAAACATGGTTACCCTAATGGGATAGTCTTTAACCAAAGGGATGGATATTTTATTTTATTTATTTATTTTTTAACATAGAACACACGGATGATAAAAGTTTATTTTATTTATCTGCTAGAGGAATCCCAAGAGGCAAAAAAGTACTACCAATGTTGGACAAAACAGATAATTGACATTATCAATTTTTAGTAAGGTTCTAAGTTTTTTGTTTTTTACAATCTGACTGCATTAAGACACATATACTCTCCAATGTAAAAAAACACACTATTGTATATTGAACTAAAGGCCTCATTATTGGAACATTAGCCATGATTATTTTAATATTCTCTCAACTTTGCAATTTTGAGAATATACTGGCATTATGCAAGAAAAAGGAAGAGGAAAAGGAGGAAGAAGAGAGAAAGGAGGAGAAGGAGAGGGTGGTAAACAGAAGCCTCGTTAAGAATTCCTTGCCCCAGTAGTGAACAAGGACCAAACACAGACAATGGATGGAACAGATACTAATTCACATAACAGAGAGTGGGCAGCCATACCAATGAACTGATGCAGACTCTGTATAGAATTCCTCTGCTATGACTCAGTTCTTATTTTCTCCTCTTTGTATGTAGTTTAAATTTCATCATGATGAATAGTACCTTAGATCTTTTTCTTAAGTTCTGAATGTTAAGTGTTTGACTTTGTTTATAATATAACATTTTAGTATCCAGAAGATAACCAATGCTCTAATGATAAAGATCTTTTGATACAAAGTGTTTTAACTTCTGCCAGTAAGTCCTACTTATTCAATTTTTCAGAAGGTATTTTATACGTTTCTCAAACAACATATACATTATGTAAAATATAAGAATTAATGTACGTTCTCAAGGCCAGATTCACTGACAAAATGCACTACCTGAATCTATAACACATTTACTCTTTGCTGCATATAAGTTGCATATAAGAAATATAGGCTATATTGTTTTGTGATTCATGCAGTAAATGTTCACAAAAATCAAACAACTAGATGTTCTTCAGCTAACAAAATTAACTGTCCCAGTCACAAAAGACCTAACAAAAATGAAACCACTTATTGTTATATCAAAACCATGCTGGACTGAGTTAGTCCTGGAAGAGTTGGTTGTCAGGGCCATAAGGAAAGCACTGGCAGCTGCAAATTTTCCTCTTCATGTGTGACTGAGACTATTTTCTTCTTAATGGTGTTACCCCATACTACAGGATTTTGCTAAAGAGGCATTTCAGTCTTCAAATGGAAACAATCAACCTTTCATCAAAAAGCAGATAAATGCCTCTCTTGAGTTTCTGAACCGGAAAACACCTTGCTATAGGTCCTTAAGGCAAATGCCAGGAGTCAAAGAAACTGTAGAACAGTCTCAAAATGTAAACAATAAAATCATTGACCAAGCAGTTATATCCCTGGATGAAAACTCTTCATAAGAAGACCTAACTGGACAGGACCAACTTCTTGCCTTTGAAGGTAATGTGAATTTTATATCCTAGAAGCACTGCACCTTTTTTTCTATTGTGGTGACATCTGGAGTAGATAGAAGTTCATGATGTTGCTTAAAAAAATACATAGCATGGAGAAGCTACTCAAATACCAAGCAGTTTTCAGGTTTGTTTGTTTTACTTTCACATTTTTCTTTTGTAGTTGGCATATGGAAAACCATGTTGGAATATTTTAAGGGCATGCTATCATATATATTATATATTAACAAGCTTATTTATATACTAAGACCTCTGTAAAGCATGCTCAGCTCGATGTCACATTCCAGAATAGCCACTGTTGGTTTCTTTTTCAAAATCGTCCATGTTTACAAGCTTCACAAATATCCCTGAAGTCTTCTCAATATGCTTGGAAATGATAAAATTCATGGCAATATCATCATAGTTTTGAGTATCTTCTATCAAAGCATGGACAACTGTGAGTTGCCTCTGAAAAAGTTTGAGATATTTGCTATTGAAGAATGAGCCTCCAGTCAGTACCATAGAGTACTGGTCACCATTTCCAGACCCTCATGCTTGCATTTCAAAACTTCTGCATTGGATGTTTTAAACCTCATGAATGATGTGTGGATTTGGACCACATTAAACTTACTGACATAATGTGTCAAAAGAGGAAGATGGGATCCCGCAGGGTTCTGGGAAATAATACGCTTTCTTCTTAGCAGGTCCTGGATACAGAGAGGATCTTTTTTGGGAAGTTTTAGATTTACACACTTTGAGAAAATAGAGTTCAAGAAATATCGGTTTTGATCAGGCACAGTGGCTCACGTCTATAATCCCAGCACTTTGGTCGAGGTGGGTGAGGCAGGTGGATCACTGGAGGTCAGGAGTTCGAGACCAGCCTGGCCAATATGGTGAAACCTGTCTCTACAAAAAAGACAAAAATTAGCTGGGCATGGTGGCGCACGCCTGCATTCCCAAATACTTGGGAGGCTGAGGCATGAGAATCGCTTCAACACCTGGGAGGCGGAGGTTGCAGTGAGCCTAGATTTTGCCACTGCACTCCAGCCTGGGCGACAGAGTAAGACTCTGTCTCAAAAAAAAAAAAAAAAAAAAAATGTGTGTGTGTGTGTGTGTGTATATATATATATATATATATATGTTTCATTTTGCGATCTGTTCCAGGCCTGATTGTACTCAAGGACTGAGACATAATATTTATCCTGAAAAGATACACTAGGAGTGTGATTCTTCAAAAACCTTGAGTGTTTTCTGAGCTAAATTCCTTATTAATATGATGTGCCATTTTAATTTCTAATGCTTATGATAATGTTTATTGGGGAATTTCCTCTTTTCTTTCTTTCTTTCTCTCTCTTTCTCTCTCCTTCATTCCCTCCTTCCCTCCTTCCTTCCTTCCCTTCCTTCCTCCCTCCCTCCCTCCCTTCCTTCCTTCAATTCTTTCCTTCATTTTTTGAGATAGAGTCTGGCTCTGTTGCCCAGGCTGTATGGAGTGCAGTGGCATGTATCAGAGAATTTCTGATTAACCTTTGCTAAAAGAAAATGTATACTCAGGTTAAATTAGGAATATGTCATCCAGTAATACTAACTAAAATTAAGTTTATTCCCGAAAGCTTCTAACCATCAATGGCTAGCTTGGGGATGGCTCAATATATTAGATATATTAATCCATTAAGTGGAAGAATTATTTCTGTTTGTTCCCTGATGCATCTGATTTTTTTTTTTTTTTTTGAGACGGAGTCTCGCTCTGTCGCCCAGGCTGGAGTGCAGTGGCATGATCTCGGCTCACTGTAAGCTCCGCCTCTCGGGTTCCACGCCATTCTCCTGCCTCAGCCTCCTGAGTAGCTGGGACTACAGGTGCCTACCACCATGCTGGCTAATTTTTGTATTTTTAGTAGAGACGGGGGATGCATCTGATTTTGAGACCCCTGTTACTGAACATCTGTATCAGTGAGGGTTTGATCAGGGAAGTGGACCCACTTGACATGGGATAAGGGATTTATTTTAGGGATTAAACTGTGAAAACTGGTGAAGAAAAAAGCAATTTATCCAATGAAGATAAATTCCTAGGTGGCAATATGTAGGCCAATTTATTTTTATGTGTTTTTTTCAATATTACTTATTAAGAAAAATATATATGACTTATTGAAGCTTTTTGGTTATTTGAAGAAATGAAAGTTTAGTTTTCCTGTTAATTTGTTAACATTTTTTGTTTATTTCCTATTTACTTTTACTAATTTGCAAGAAATTTGTAACATTTTCATATATCTGTTACAGATTAAACACCTGACAGTAATCTCCACAACATATTTATTAATTGCCCTTTGCTTATGATATGGTTTGGCTTTGTGTCCCCACCCAAATCTTATCTTATATCTCCCATAATTCCCATGTGTTGTGGGAGGGACCCAGTGGGAGATAATTGAATCATAGGGGCAGGTCTTTCCTGTGCTGTTCTCGTGATAGTGAATAAGTCTGATAAGACCTGTTGGTTTTATAAGAAGGAGTTTCTCTGCACAAGCTCTCTCTTTGACTGCTGCCATCCATGTAAGACATGACTTGCTCCCACTTGCCTTCTGTCATGACTGTGAGGCCTCCCCAGCTATGTGGAACTATAAGTCCATTAAACCTCTTTTTCTTCCCCGTCTTGGGTATGTCTTTGTCAGCAGCATGAAAATGGACTAATACAGTTTATATCTCTGTTATTAATATTAATGATTTCATTAATTGGGAATGTATTTCTTATTTCTTAATCAGGATGTGCTATACAAAGTAAAGGTCATTTTTATGTTTAAAATGAAAAACTTGTGAAATCTAGACATAATATTTATACACAAAAACCATAATTTACTCTGTCAAAAGCATAGTCTTTTCTTGAACAATGAAATAATATTAATAGAACCAAAAGATGTGTTATGATAATGCTATTATTTTCCCTACTATGAATCTCATCTTAGATTTTTTTTTAAACTGGGTCACCAGGACTGCCTGATGTAATTCACTAAAATACATTAGACATTTACTTCATGCAAGGAACTGCATTGAGAGCTGGTCATGGTAGTGAAATGTAACAGCTAAGATATATCCATACATTCTTGGCTATCATTAAAAAGACAAAAAAATAACAGATGTTAGTGAGGATGTGGAGAAAGGGGAACTCGTATTTACTGTTAGTGTGAATGTAAATTAGTACAGCCACCATGGAAAACAGCATGAAGATTTTTTAAAAACCTAAAAATAGAACTATCATACAATCCAGCAATCCCACTACTGGGTATTTATTCAAAGGAAAAAAAAATCAGTACACCAAAGGGATACCTGCATTGCATGTTTATTGCAGCAGTATTCACAACAGCAAAGATATGGAATCAACCTAAGTGTCCATCAACAGACAAATGGGTAAAGAAAATGTGGCATATATACACAATGACATACCATTTGTCCATAAAAAAGAAGAAAATCATGTCATTTGTTGCAACATAGATGGAACTGGAGGTCAACATGTTCAGTGAAATAAGCCAGGCACAAAAAGACAAATAGTCATGTTCTCACTCATGTGTGGGAACTATAAAAGTTGATCTCATGGAGGAAGAGAGTAGAATGATAGATACCAGAAGCTGGGAAGGGGGTGTGGTTATTGCAGGTGTATGTGCAGGGATGAAGAGAGGTTGATTAATGTGTACAAACATACAGTTAGATAGAAGGAATAAGTTCTAATGTTCAATGGAAGGGCAGTGTGACTATAGTTCACAACAATGTATTGTATATTTCAAAATATCTAGAAGAGAGAAATTGAAATGCTCCCAACACATAGAAATGATAAGTACTAGGTGGTGGATACCTTAAATATCCTGACTTGATCATTACACGTTGTATGCATGTCACAAAATATCACATGTACCCCATAAATACGTACAAATATTATGTATCAATAAAAACTCAACCAAAAGAAGAGATATCCTTACGTTCTCTAAGCTATCTTTGATTTTTCTTCTGTTATTAGGTTAGATTTTTTAAGATGAAGTGCAACAAAGACTTATTCATTCTGCATGCTGTGATAATTGACCTGCCCAAACTATATCAATAGATGTAGTGATTTTGTACTGTCATTTAGCTAAGGTGGAACTATATTTCCCAGAATTCCCTTCTGTGTATGGTTCTGGGTCAAGGTTGGCCACAAGGGAAATTTACTCCAGATCTGGGAGGCAGAAGTGAAGTAGCAGACATTAGCTCTGAAAATCTGCATAGGACTCCAGGCTCCCTTCTGGCCCTAGGCTTCCTGACAGTATCACTGATCTATTGTATATACTGACTCATCTGGCTTGCAAAAGGCTGAGCTCACAGCTCCTGCAGCTGCTGCTAGACCTCTTCCTTCAGCTTCTGTGAGTCTTAGGTAAGGCACATGTGCAGCATCATGGTGAAGGGCAACAGCTTCTTTTCCAAGTCTCTTGCATCAGGTTAGAGATGATGAGAGACAAATGGAGGCTCTGGTTTGTCCTCACAGGTTCTAATTTGTCTTTTTCTTCATTGCTTTCTGTCCAGATTTCTTCCCAACTGCTGCCCGGCTCACCTATAGCAGTTGGCTTCAGGCTTACCACTAGATTTCCATAAACTTCTTCCCCAGCTACCTCCATTGCATAGTAAGTCCTGGTTCCAGATCACTTATAGGGTCCTGCTTCCTTGCTTACATGGTCATTGATACTGACACTCTGTATTGGGGGTGTAAAAATGGAATGTACCAGGGGCCACGTAAAGTAACATAAATAAATACAGCAGGCCTAATGTAAGAAAACTCATGCAGCTTTCTCAGTCTTTCTTTTTCCCACTTTTGGTAGAGATATAGAATCAAAGAAATATACCTCTATTGTTAAAAAAATTAGTAACAGCATGAGCATATTGATAAATGACAGTGGACTCCTGACTGGGTATCAGGGGGATCATAGGAAGAGATAGTTGCCAAACTGGAAAGGGTGAACTTACATCAACAGGGCAGCCCCAACTCAGCTCCAGCTTATGTTACCATGTTTCAACAGAAGCCCCAAATGGGGTGTTTTTTATGAATTTTAATGTGCTGATGTACTTATGTGTGCATACACACACACACACACACACACACACACAGACACACAGATGCAACCATAAAGGCAATCCATGGGCCAAATACACATGTCCTCTACTCTGACTGGGGCAGACTGTTAGCCAAGGTCCTTGGATGAGGACAGATGGGTAAAAACAAACAAACAAACAAGAGGAATACTGGGGAGGAGAATGACCAAGGGAGATAGGAAGGACCCCCAGTGTTCTTGTGGGTGGACACTAAGGATGGCTAGAAAATTCCACTGAAAAATAAATAATTCCTTTGCTGTGTGTGTGTGTGTGTGTGTGTGTGTGTGAAAGAGAGAGAGAGAGACAGAGAGAAACTAATAAGAACTACAGCTTTCACAGTAATTTGCATTGTACACAGGGATTTCACATATGCTATTTCATTTATTCTCATTTACTATCTTATCTACTATTTTGGATGTGAGTGGGATCAAAGATGAATCACTTTTGGTTCCTGCCCTCAAGGGTTGCAATCCATGGAGGAGATTGATATGTTTAAATCCAACTATAAAACAAGAATGAATGTGATTAAATGTCATGGGGCTGGAAGAATTTTGACAAATAAAAATGGGGAATGGAAAGGGTACCGGGTGATATAAAAAGTTCGAGCAGAGGCCCCCAGGAGAATTTGAAGTCAGCAGCAAAAGCTACTATAAAGAGCAAATCAGTAGCAAAGTTTTGCTAACACAATTAAAATTCATCTGTGAACTCCTGAAACTGGAAGGAGTCTACAACTACCCTTAATGTGGTCAAAATGTTGATCAATCAATGACTTGCATTCAAGCAGCCTCAGTTTGAGGGGAAAGGAAGTCAAGGAACACTGCTGTCTCTTGTAGGCAAAGGGGCACTGCATTGAGTGTGGAATTCAACATCCAGAAATGACAGCCAGATTTGCCTAGAGGGAGGAAAAAGTGCTCTTAGGTTTGGTGATGTCCCACGAAAGGTCAGACCACAGACAGAAGGCTGGAACCAAGGGCTGTCGATT
This sequence comes from Theropithecus gelada, assembly GCF_003255815.1. Taxonomy (NCBI): domain Eukaryota; kingdom Metazoa; phylum Chordata; class Mammalia; order Primates; family Cercopithecidae; genus Theropithecus; species Theropithecus gelada. Next base: position 52,210,782 of record NC_037680.1, on the reverse strand, counting down.
GCCAGAAAAGACAGCAAATCTATTTAAAGGGTTTGTAATAGATCATTAAATGGACTCTATTTATGTAACCCAGAAAATTTAAGTCAAATCTGACTGTGTCTCCCTTCTGCTTAAAACTCTTTATGCCGTATTACAGTTCAGCCTCCTTTTTGGCATGACATAGTCAAGGCTGCTTATGACCTGGCCCTGGCTTCCTTCTCTCCTGGTGTGTATCCTCTGCCTGCATCCGCTATTCTCCCCAGCTATGGTAGGCTGAGTTTTTTGGCCATGAGGCACTATTGCAGTTGTGCTAATGTTTCACACTCTGTGCCTTTGCATATTCTGTTGCTTTTCCTCAGAATGTGAATTCCTCTTTTGATCACTCTTAAAATTCTGTCAAAAGTTTTTGGTGGCTCCCAACTCCCCAGTAAAATCTTCCCTACCAACTCTGTATGGTATGTAGTTGAATTTTTGACTTATGATGTTGTGATGTAATTACTTAGTCTGTTATTCCATGTGCACTATTTAATATGTGGACACATTCACTCATCAGCCCTTTATTGAGTGCCTACTCTAATCCATGTAAGAGATTGTACAGTGTGCTGTGGACGCAGCAGTACATGGAATATAACAAGTTACTAGACTCATGGAGCTTCCTTATTAAAAAAGATGTGTTGGACTGAAATGGATTCACAAGACGATTTGAGCTTTAGGTTTAAATGTTATGTATTGACAAGACATTCAGTTTACAAAATCATAATTTCAATCTGTTTTAAGTTTACTATTTTGTAATTGTGTGTTCTCAATGTGTTGTTGAATTCCTGATTAATGCAGTCACAGAGCTTATTTCTGCTGTGTTCTCTCTGGTGGTCTTCTCTCTCTGAAGTTGGACTTCTTGAAGTTTTGTGATTTTGTTGATCTTGGCTATATTTAGGCGATCTTTCCACAAAGGCTTGAATCCTCTTTGGAAGAGGAATCTGTTCTCAACCTTGGGTACAGGGGTTCCACTTTCCTAACTCTTAGTTGCCTTTTGAGGATGTTCTATTTCACACTTTATCTCCTGAAGTGCATCTGCTTTCAGTTATTTTTGATCTTACAGACATCCAGTGTAAGTTCCAGGGCCATATCCTCTCCACCAGACCATCTGTAACCTGTCTGGTCCAATCCTGGTGCTTCTTTCAGCCACTGGCCACTTACTCTATGGTTCATTCTGGAGAATGAAGACAAGTTTTTTTTTTTTCTTTGATTCTGTTTCCCTGCAAAGCCCTGAAAAGTGCTAATTCTGTCAGAATCGGGCAATTTGGAGTAGAATCTTTTCTCATGTAACACTGATGTTTACATTCACACATTGCATTTCTTTTCTTTTCTTTTTTTTCTGAGATGGAGTCTTGCTCTGTCGTCCAGGCTGGAGTGCAGTGGCACGATCTCGGCTCACTGCAACCTCTGCCTCCTGGGTTCAAGTGATTCTCCTGCCTCAGCCTCCCGAGTAACTGGGATTACAGGTGCACATCACCACACCTGGCTAATTTTTGTATTTTTAGTAGAGATGGCGTTTCACCATGTTGGCCAGGCAGGTCTTGAACTTCTGACCTCAGGTGATCTGACCACCTCGGCCTCACAATGTATTGGGATTACAGGCGTGAGCCAACACACCAGGCCTTGATGTGCTTTTAAATTATTTTATTTGCCTGTCTACATTAGTTAGACTGAGTAACTGAGTAGGTCATCACTTTCTTTTTCTATTGTGCACTCACCTCTAAACTTGACTCTTTTGAACTTTTAAAGAACATACTTAATAGAGTTATGTTTATTTTGGTAAGAAGTTTGAGTTATACTCCTTGTAACATTCTGTCAGTTGCCTCCCATTTTTCTAAAAGTTCCTGTTCCTTTAGACTCTCTCTTAGCCAGTGGTCTTTTTCATTGTTAAATTTTAGGGGAAGATCTAGACAAACTTTAGCTATAATGAAATAAAACAAAACAAAAACCTATCCTTTACCCAACTTAATCTCTTCGATTAGTTGGCAGTCAAATTATTTTACACCACATCCAAAATTATGCAGCAGACAATGTAATTTAGTTGCTAATGATTTAAATGATATTTATTCAGAAGGGATTCTTATATGCATACTTTTGACGCAGACAAACTTGAATTAACTGCTTTGATGCTCTTTAGAATAAACAATAACTCTAAAAGGACAAACTATCCTAAAGCAAACACTTTAAGAAGGGCAGCTTAGTTTCTTATCACATTTTGATGCTATGGAAAATAAACTTGCCTCTTTAAAGGGAACTAACTAAACACAAGATTCCTGAAGAACTGAATGTAGTGCAGATTTCTGAATGAATCTCTTAGGATTTGTTTATAATCTGAATATTTAATAGCATGGCATTGCAAAATTTGAATTATACTACTCAATTTTAATGGTTAATCTGCTCTAAAAAATACACAAGCTTAATTGTGACATAAAAAAAGTCCTTATTTAGGGTAGATTTCTAATTTGAGTGCTGTTGGCCCTGCTGTGTAAAGAGTCTCCTGGGTGCAGATTTTTAAGAGTGTGTGCGCCTTTACTTCTCACCGTGTAACAATTTCTCTTTGCCCAGTCTGCCTCAGCTTCTACGCAAGCCAGGAGCAGACAATAGATCCATCCTAATGGAGTTGTGTACTTGCCATCTGTAGGAGCAGCTGCTAGCCCGCATCTGCACAATATGCTGGGACTGAGAGCTCCGCTAATCTGCATAATAAGGAGGAGGCTCATCCCACTCCAGCTAATAATCACGAACAATCGATGCACTTCATTCCCTTACTGCCAAGGGAAGCCGAGCTGGTTTCCTGCTCTGAGCAGACAGGGGTCAAGTGAGACGGGATGGCCTGGAGCTGAGAACCACTCGGTTTATAATCTAGGTTGTATCAGTCTGGTGGGACCAGGGTTTGGACTTTCCCTTGAGTCATGCTGACACATAGTAACAAAATCCTGGGAATTGGGATGAAAAGGCGCTAGAACATGATTAAGATTGCTAATCAGAAGTGCTCTTGGAGCAATTAGAGTATTGAACAATTTACATTTAAAAATGCCCCTTTTGTGGGAAAAAGGGCACAAGTGGGTTTTTGGTTTAATTGTGAGCTACTGTGAGGCATTTGGTTTTCATTGATTTTTTTTTTAAATAACTGCGCAGTGCTAAGGTCTGACTTTTAAACTGTCTTAATATACATACACCCCTATTGTGAAATAGGCAGACTATGTGAATTAATCAAATATATGTTTATTTTCATTTGTGATGTCAGGGTGAAATGGCACTATCTTCAAGTCAGTAGTACTGGCAGTAGAAAGCTGATTATTGAAATGATGTATTTCTATAATGTCCTAAAATCACTTTCTTATTAAAGGAAATGCTAAAATGACTTAATTTCTTTGGAATAACCATGTACTTACAAATATAATTTGGTTTCAGATAATTGATTTAAAGGCTAAAACATCTGAACTTAGGCAACCTAGACTGAGAACATTTTAAATCAAATCGTTAACTTGCCATTCTTTATAATGACTTGTTATAAGAAGTCTCGAGACTACTTTATCTAATTTCTTACAAAAAAAGTTACGTAATTCACCAGCCGTCAATGAAGCACAGAGAAAAAAGCATTAATTTATGGAGACGAAAGGCGAGGGCTGAATAAATAATTGTTTCCGCTAGTAAACAAAACAGCTCACTTAGCATTCATTTCAACCTTTTAATCAACACCATTTGGTTAAATGAGAGAGCGTCTTCCAGAGCGATTTAGAAGAAAATTTTCTTAAAAGCAGTCAATATTGCTGTATTAGTCAGAGGTTATGTGAAATCTTGGCGAGGTGCTCTGGATAGCAGAAACAGTACATTGGTTCCCACCCATCTGGCTGACTGCTCTCGGTGCTGTGAGTGAATGGACAGCAACACACCGAGTGAGCTTATGGCATTCTTCCTTGGTTTCCTAATTATAAAACCTACACACCCCTGTATATGAATAAACTACCTATATATTCTTGTTGAATTAGAAATGTCAGGCTGCTCCAGGATGCTTTCAGAATTTTTGGGAGTTATTTAATGATACCCATAAAGAAGAAAAAACAATAGTCTGAGATGGCTCCTTCATAAAAAATATTAGTAACTTGCCCAGAAATTAGAAAACTTGCCCAGAAACTTGCCCACTAATAGAAAATATTAGTAACTTGCCCAGAAACATTAAGGAGAAAAAAAAAACACTGGTTACAGGCACAAGCTTGAGGATCAGTCAGGGAAGAAAACATGTTGCTAAATTAAATTTCTAGTTAGATTTCATTACCTTACTAGTGTCTACACGGTATGTTTTACTATCTGTAAGTATTTGGTTCATTTATTTATTTTTATTTATTTGCTAGTTGAATGTCTATTTCTGCATACTTGAATGGAAGCCCCAAGAGAGGAGAAGCATTTCCTGCTGTGTTTCCAGTATCTAATAACAAAATAAATCCTCAATAAATACTGTGTTGAATAACTGAAGTGAAAGTTGTTACAACTCCCTCCTTCAACCATAAGGGAAAAAAATCTGTGTCTATTTCAATTTATTCTTGTCTGGAGAGACCTGGGTGATCCTAGAATTGCCCTTGAATCAAGTACAGGATGGATTAAGTCAGTTGTCATGAACTTTCTCTGGATCCAGAACTCTACATTTGCTTTGAACCCAAGTCAGATATAAGAGAGATGAGCATAGTTTGGGAAGTTGTTTAGAGATTCATTCATTTGTTTCATTCATCCAACCACCCACCCATCCATCCAATATTCTTTGAATACTTATTATGTGTTAGGAACTATTTTGGCTGCTGGATGCACGAATGAATGGGTTCTTCCGCGTCTCTCTTCAAATGCTAGAAGCTTCCTGCAAGGCAATGAGGGAGTTATGAGCCTCCATATGTTTTTATAAGAATTCAAGATCCAGACTTGAACTAGGTTTGTAGGAAGACATGAAGATTCATCACTCTAGTCACCATCAATGTTCACTCTTAAAAAGAAATGTTCCCAAGAAAGATTTTAATTTTTTAGGCCGGGCGCGGTGGCTCAAGCCTGTAATCCCAGCACTTTGGGAGGCCGAGACGGGCGGATCACTGGGTCAGGAGATCGAGACTATCCTGGCTAACACGGTGAAACCCCGTCTTTACTAAAAAAATACAAAAAAACTAGCCGGGCGAGGTGGCGGGCGCCTGTAGTCCCAGCTACTCAGGAGGCTGAGGCCGAAGAATGGCGTGAACCTGGGAGGCGGAGCTTGCAGTGAGCTGAGATCCGGCCACCGCACTCCAGCCTGGGCGACAGAACGAGACTTCGTCTCAAAAAAAAATAAAAAGGCCGGGCGCGGTGGCTCAAGCCTGTAATCCCAGCACTTTGGGAGGCCGAGACGGGTGGATCACGAGGTCAGGAGATCGAGACCATCCTGGCTAACACAGTGAAACCCCGTCTCTACTAAAAATACAAAAAACTAGCCGGGCGAGGTGGCGGGCGCCTGTAATCCCAGCTACTCCGGAGGCTGAGGCAGGAGAATGGCGAGAACCCGGGAGGCGGAGCTTGCAGTGAGCTGAGATCCGGCCACTGCACTCCAGCCCGGGCTACAGAGCAAAACTCCGTCTCAAAAAAAAATAAAAAAAAAAAAATAAAAAATAAAAAAAAATAAAAAATAAAAAAAGATTTTAATTTTTTTCATAGAGGGCTTATGATTTTTGGGGGGGAAGTTTAAATTTTTCATTGTTTTTGTGAATAGAATCTTCTTTTTTATTTGTAATTTATAATTAGTTGCTGATACCATACATGAAGTTGTTGAAATGTAATTAGTTTCAAATAATCTCCCTCATTGGGCCCTATTATTCTAATACCTCTTAGTTATTTTGCTTTTCTTGGTTTTGTTTTGTTTTTAGTTACTAAACATATAATCACATCAACTAGAAATAATGGTAATTTATCTCCTCTATTCCAACAGCTTAGGCCTCTTATTTTTGTTTTTCTCGTGATATTTTGGATAGACTTCATGAAACTGTTAAATAATTGTGGTATGATGGGCATTCCCGTCTTGAATCTTGTTTTGGGAATGTCAGAAATGGATGATAATGCTAATAATAATTATAATAGCTACCATATGCTGAATACTGACTGTATGCTACAATTGTGGACTTGTCTGTTTTTTCTTCCATTTCAATCATTTTGTTTCGTGTATTTTGAAGCCCTGTTATTAGGTGAATATACATTTAGGTTTGTTATGTGAACTTGATGTATTAACCCTCTCATCATTATAAAATGCCCCTCTTTATCTCTATGAGTATTCCTTGTTCTGAAGTCTACTTTGTCTGATATTAATGTGGCCACTTCTCTTTTTGATTAGTATTTGCTTGGTATGTCATTTCCATTCTTATATGTTTAATTTGTATTTATATTTAAAATTGCTTTCTTTAGATAGCATAGAGTTGGGTCTTGCTTTTTATCCAATTTTTAGTTTGTAATTGGAGTGTTTATAGATTATTTACATTTAATGTAATTATTGAAATGTTGGATTCAAAGCTGCTGCTTACTATTTGTTTTATTCTTTTTTTCCTTTTCCTGCCTTCTTTTGGATTACTTTTTATTATATTCATTTTATCTTCATGATGGTCTTATCAGCTATATGCTTTTATTTTATTTTTGTATTGGTTGTTCTAAGGGGTACATTATATATCTTTAACTTATCACAATCTATCTTCAAATAATATTATACCACATCACATGTAGTATAGGGTTCCTACAACAATATACTTCCATTTCTCTTTTCCTGCCCTTGGTTCTATTGTTGTCATCCACTTTAATTCTATATACATTTTAAAACTCACAATACATTGTTATTTTTGTTTTGAAAGTTAATTACGTGTTAAAGAGATTACAAATTAGAAAAAAGGTCTTTCATGTTTGTCCACATATTTCCCACTCAAACATTCTTCAACACTTTGTAGATTCAATTTTCCATTTGTTGCTTTTTTAAAATTTATTTTGTATTGTTTTGCTTGATGAACACTTCTTGTTAAAGGAAGCTCTTTGGACCTTAGAAACCTGACGTCAATAAATTCTCTCAGATTTGTTTGTCTGAAAAAGTCTGTATTTCATCTTAATTTTTGAAAGATATTTTTGCTGGTTACAGAATTCAAAGTTGATTCTTTTCCCCATCCCTTAAAAAATATTGTTTTTTTCTCTTCTGGCCATTTCTGACAAGAAGTATGCTATAATTCTTATGTTTGTTCCTTTGTGTGAACTGTGTCCTTTTTTTTTTTTTTCGGTCTTTTTGACTGCTTTTAAGATCTTCTTTTTATCACTCTTTTTCAGTAGTTTGATCATGAGATGCTTGGTATAGCACTGTATCATATAGATGTTTGGAATTATTTTCACACACCTTCTCTAAATCAATCTCTTCTCATTTAAAGAAGAACAGGTAGAAAAAAGAGATCTGTGGGAGAAAATAGTACAAAGTGATGGAATATTCATGATGACAAGCTTAGTATATTGACTAAATATCATGAGATAAGGAGTTAATCCTTATCATGAGATAGACACTATTTATCCCTTTGTATTAGGTTGGTGCAAAAGTAATTGCAGTTTTGGCCATTACTTTTTATGGTAAAACTTCAATTACTTTTGCACCAACCTGTATGTATGACGAATCGAAGGCACGGAAAGGGTAGATAACTTTTTCCCAAGTCACACAGCATAGTAAATGATGGAGCCAACGATACAAATAAGGCAGCCTCAGCCATTGCCTCACTATTGCATCTGGAGGGTATTGGTCATGTGCACCTCTCACATCTATCATGGATCTGACCTCTAAGACATGCACAGTTTCCAGAGACCAACCTGCTCATCTAGTACAGTTCTCCTAAAATAAGATGGGCTTCTCTCCTCATCTCTTTGTCTGATTCTCTGACACTGTGAACAGTGTCAAGGAACATCAAAATCCCCAGGTTGAACTTCTAGGTCCTTCCCACACCTGCCTCTGTCCTGATGACATATACCAGTCCTACTGGCTACCTCATTGCCAAGTAGTTAATTTTTGAAGGTTGTGGTATCTGACTGGCAATGATGAGACTGGAACAGCACTCTGGCTGTCAAGTAGTTCACAAACGCGGCAGATAAATAGCTTCTCAGTTTTCTTGTTTGAGTAGATATGACCAGGAAATAATAGAACTGGATGAAAGATCTCCCCGCCTATTTTGAGATGTACTTACACAGAGGGCTCCAAATTTCATCGCTCAACCCATTTCCCTTAGTCATACGGAAAATCTTTTCAGGTTCTGCCACTGATGCTGGTCGTCCTTGTTGTCAGTGTTGTGGTGAGTTTTACCATTTTTCTCTGTTTTCTTATGTATTTTAAAGTGAATCTGGGACAGATTGTATCAGGAGCTGCTAGCCACATGCTTTTTAAAACTGGAACTCTTTAATTTCATACACGAAGTCGTCATGAGGTAGATCAGGCTGTGAAGTTTGTCTGTGTAAATCCAGATACACCCATCTTTATTATTAAGTTTTTAATTTTAAAATTATACAGTAAAACTGACTTTTTTTTTCTTTTTTTTTTTTTGGTGTATAGTTCTATAAATTAAATACATAAATAAATTTGTGTTACCACTACCCAGAATTACACAACAGTTCATCATACCAAAATCTTCCCTTGGGCTCTGGTCACACCCTCACCTCACGCCATCACTTGGCAATCATTGAGTTTTTCTCCATCACTGTAGTCTCCTCTATAGGCTACAGAATCACTATTGTCCTTTAATGAATGTCATGTAAATAAACTTGTACAGTATGTAACCTTTTGAAACTTTACTTTTTCATACAGCATAATGCCTTTGTGATTTATTCAAGTTGTTGCATGTATCCATAGTTTTATTTTATTTCTGAGGAATAATTTATCATTGGTATGTACTACAGTTTGTTTAACTATTCCTCTGTAAAAGGACATTTGGGTTGTTTCTGATTTTTGGCAATTACAAATACAGCTGCTAGAAATATTTGTATATAGGTTTTTCTGTCAATATAAGTTTTATTTTCTCTAAGGTAAATAGGAGTAGGACTGCTAGGTTTTATGGTGGGCATATATTTAACTTTGTGAGAAGCTATCTAACTGTTTTCCAGGTTGGCACTGTCATTTTGGATTCCCACCAGCAATGTATGAGTGTTCCAGTTATTCCCTATGCTCACTAGCACTTGGTATTGTCAGTGTTTTACATTTTAACCATTCTAATAGATGGTGGTATTGTCAGTATTTTTAATTTTAGCCATGACTTTCATTTGCATTTCCTAATGGCTGATAATGTTGAACTATTGTTTCATGTACTTATATCTTCTTTGGTGAAGTCTATTTTCAAATCCTTTGCGCAATTTTTAATTGGTTTGTTTTCATATTGTTGAATTTTTGAATCCTTTGCATATTCTGAATACAAGTTATTTGTCAGATATGTTATTTGCAAATATTTTCTACCAGTTAATCACTTGTCTTTTCATTTTAACAATGACTTGCAGTGAACAAGAGTTTTAAATCATAATGAAGTCTAATTTATCCACTTTATAAATCATGTTTTTCTTAACATTTCTGAGAATTCTTCAACTAACCCCAAGCCACAAAGATTTTCTTTATCTTCTTCGAATAGTTTTATATTTCACCTTCAGACCTACGGTACATTTTGAGTTAGTTTGTATAAGGTGTGAGGCTGAGCTTCAGGTTTGTTCGTTTGCATATGGATGGATGACCAGTTGTTCCAACGCCACTTGCTGAAACGTGTCTTTATTGATCAGCTAATAAATATGTTTACATTTGTTAAAGTGATATTATTTAAAAGCAGAGTTTTGACCTTTCTGACAACATCAGTCAGTCAATAATCAGTCTGACAATCAATCAGTTAGATACTCCATCATTTAGTTACTCAACAAGCACATCTGGAAGGTCTGCCTTGTGTCTGGCATTTTGCAAGGTGCCAGGGTTTCAAAAGTGCCCGGAACATGGTTTGTTTTCCTTTAGGATTTTACGGTGTGTGCAGAAAAATAGAGTAGGATAAACTTCCTGTATGGATTTGTGTACAAAAGAAGACTCTTTCCTTTTATGTCATGACTTTAAAGATTACTTAATATCTGATCATCACTTGTATGAGTGCCCAACCCTTGAATTTTTGGCTTCTTTCCCTTAAGTCACTGATCTAATCTTTAAACACATAAATGTTTAAAGGAGTACACTCCGTGAGGGAAGCTGAAGGTGAATCCTTCAGCAAAGGGAAATAACTATGTGTTTGTTTTGTGTGTAAACACTCTTAATGTCCCAGATTTAAAGAGTGGACCTTTGTGCAGTGGATTTTCGTAAAAGAAGCACATCAGCACCAAATATACCACTCTTTTCCCATGCAGAGGCTAAAGCAGCAAGACATGTCTCCTAAATGCACTGTAGACAAAGAGTGCTGGGGCCCATAGGTCATGTAATTCTGGTTATGTTTGATAAACTTATGATCAGAATAATACTGAGAATTAAAAAGTTGATGATGTTCTTTGAAGGTTAGAGTCAATAAATAAAGTTGGCTTTTGAGGGAGTAGCTGTAGGAGATCTAGATTTAGGTCATGAGGCATTAATTATCTCTTCTGTCTGAACCAGAAAGCCTCTTTCCTCCTCCCTACCTCCTTTCATTTTACCTGACACTCCGGAGTTGTTAGATTGGTAATGGGATAAGGTGGAGGAAGCTGGATTCCAGTTTGGGTGTATTTATGCCAGTGAGCTTGGGCTGCCATGCCTTGATGACTTCCCCACACTGTTTACTTTTGTGTATGGAGAAAGCCAATAGGAAGCTAGAAGAGCATGACTTCTAGCACGTAACAATCAAATAGTAGGAAAAGTAAATATCAAACAAACAATAGCCGGAGCTTACATTTATTGAGCATTTGCTATGTGTCAGGCACTCTTCTAATCTCTTTATATGCATAAACAAATAATTTTACACATTTTATCAATAATTGGATAAAGTAGGGATCACTATTCCCATTTTACAGATGAGATAATTAGATTACAGAGATGTGGTAGACAGATTCTAAGATAACCCCCAGTTATCTCCATCTCCTGGTATTTATGTCCTGTGTAATTCCTCCCCTAGAATGTGGGCTGGCCTAGTGACATGCTCAAAATCAACAGAATATGGCAAAGGTGATAGGATATCACTTCTGTGGTTAGGCTACAAAGGATTGTGACTTCTACCTTGCTAGCTGATTCTCTCCCCTTGCCAGCATTGATGAAGCAAATTGCCATGTTGGGGAGGTTCATGTGTCAAGGAATACAATTATATTTTTTCATGCAGAAGAACATTTTAGAGACTTTTTAACCACTGCCACTCACAAAGACAGTCTCAACAAGATCCCTGCAACCACAAGCCTATAGATTTTAAGTTGTGAACATGTAGTTAGATACTGAGACATTTAGTCCAGCAGCCCTTAAAGAAGTGAAATTCTGCCAACAACTACAAAAGTGAGCTTGGAAGTGGATGCTTCCCCAGTTGAGCCTTCAGATGAGACCCTAGCTCTGGCTGATGCTTTGATTGCAGCCTTGAGAGACACCCTGAAACAAAAGACCCAGCTAAGCTGGACTGGATTCCTCACCCACAGAAACCGAATTAATAAGTGCTATTATTATTAAAATAATAATTTTAAGCTTCTAAGTTTGTGATAATTTGTTTCACAACAACAGATAACAAATACAAGAGACATAAAGTAATTTGCCCACTCACATGTTAGTCTGGCTATAAGCTATGGATTCCCTTCTAGCGATCATCTCATGTAGAAATAGCTCCAAAAGCTTGCAGTGAGCTGAGATCCGGCCATTGCACTCCAGCCTGGGTGACAGAGCGAGACTCCGCCTCAAAAAAAAAAAAAAAAAAAAAAAAGAAATAGCTCCAAAAAGTTTGCCACATGGTATTGGATTTCCCATTTAGAACACTAGAAGGGTTGCTTAACATTTCTTAAACAGTTCTTTGAAAGAGAAATTGTATTTTTTAAGCCTCAGGAATCTGAAGGGAAAAGAACCTAGGAAATCCTGTTTGGAGTATGCAGTAAGCTATCGATCTTCACTTTTCCCTACTGTTTTTATTTTATTGTTCAGGGAACAGTGATTCTTTTGGTTTAGCATCAGTCTGTTTTCACTCCATATTGATTCTAAAGGGAAGTAAGGCTGGCCAAAAAGGAGTTAATTCTGGAAGCTCCAGCTGGGGACCATTTTTACCATTCAAATACCTGCCAGTTTAAAAGAAAGATTAGTGTGGTGAATGAGTTGGTTTTTTTTTTTTTTTTTTTTTCCGGAGCTGCCTGTAATAAAAAGTGGTTTGAATTTCATTCTAGTAGAAAAATATGTTTCTTTAAAAGAATTTACTTTTGAAAATAATTTTAAGACTTCATTTTTTATATATATCCAGAAAAAAAATCAAATGAACATGAAAAGCAGCAATGCCTTCGCATCCCAGGTGACACCTGTGCTCTTTCCCTCTCCAGAGCTAGTATTGTTGTAATGGTGCTTTATGTGCTTAGAAGCTGTCAGAACCCTTGAGAGCTGCCCGCTCCCTGCTGTAATCACCACCTAAGTTGTTAATTGTTTACAAAACATACATCCAACCATATGCCTTCTCATTAAAAAGGTCAACCCAAATCAACCCTCTCAGGAGGCCTTCATCTCTGGAGACCCCCTTGTCATAGTAATAAAAACATTTAGAATTATTCTTCCACACAAAGGACATGTTAAATACATTGTTTTCTTTGTTTGTTTGATTGTTTGTTTGTTTTGAGATGGGATCTCACTCTGTCTCCCAGGCTGGCGAACAGTGGCCCGATCTCAGCTCACTGCTGCCTTGACCTCCCAGACTACAGGTGCATGCCACTATGCCTGGCTAATTTTTGTAATTTTTTTTGTAGAGATGGGGTTTTGCTATGTTGCCCAGGCTGGTCTCCAACTCCTGGACTCAAGCCATCCACCTGCCGCAGCCTCCCAAAGTGCTGGAATTACAGGTGTGAGCCACCGCACCTGGCCAAAGATATTTTAACTTTGGCCATCCACAGAGAGCACCTCACCAGAACTTCTGCAAACACGAAGCCTACAGATTTTACGTTGCTTTAGCCTTCCGGGATCACAATGGCTTTTTCAGGCTACTCAGTTGCTTGTGTTAAACTGAAAGGGCCTGATGTCCTGAGTGGAAAGCCTCAGGCCACCTGGATGCCCAGGAATATGACACATAAAGCAACTAGAGTGCACTGTCCCGAGGTGACTGGGGTGTTTGGAGGCCAACCATCACAACAGAGTTTGGTGGATTTTTCTTGATCTTAGCTCAACTTCTTAGCTCTTTATCTTCTAGTTCTGTGCTCCTACAGTAGTCACACCTATCTACTTTGTCTCTCTCAATACATGAGGCATGCATTCAACATACTTCAGGTTGGATGATGAAAAGCCTGACTGAAACCTCAGTTGATCATTACTCCTATATGCTGTGAAGAATTTGTGATAGCTACTTAGAGGGGAAAAAGAGCTCAAACATGATCTATACATGAAGGTTTTCAGACAAGTACTTTCTGAGTTTGAACTCTAAAAGGGCTGATTCATTAGTTAAATTCTTCAAGCTCTTACACTTACAGCCTGGGAAGTGTCCCTTCTAGAGCTGAGAATGCCCTTTTTGGCCTCTTCAGACATTTTGGTTTCTAAGTTAAAAATTTTAAGACAATCTAGTTCCATTTACTCTTGGCATAACTTGAAGAAAGACAAAGTTAAAAGGCTCTTGGAAAGTTAAAAAGCCTTTTAGAAGCCCCATATGCATTCAGACCAAGACTGGGATGACTTAAGTGTAAATGAATCAGAAACACGTGGATAACGTTTTCTTCAGTGAGCAACAGCACTTTTAATGTGGCACCAGGATGTAGTAAACCAGAGATCATTTCATTTTGTTTAAGTTCACATGGCTCCATTGCTGAATTTCAGGCTCAACTTCCTACTGCCCCTCTGCTTTCTAGAATAGAGTACCAGAGTGAACCCAGAATGCAAGATTCCTGTAGGCAAGAGCTGTCTACTATTGACCTTACCCTGTGTATACAAGAACTTACCACACTGCCTGGGGATTAAAACTCTAGGATACTCAAAGCCCAGGTTCCATCTCCTTTAACCAATGCTATGGAGGTTATGTGTGTGATCTCTAAAGTCCAAATCCCTCCTTCTTCACTGACTACGTGACCTTGGGTAAGAGTGATGACCTTGAATAAGAGATAATGAATGGGCCTCTCAACCCTTAATTTTTCATTCTGTAAAGTGGGGATAATAATAAAATAGAAACCACTTCCTAGTGTTGTTCTGAGAATTAATAGAGGTCAAACATGTAAAAGCACTTAGCTCAACTTCTGGCCTAAAGCAAGTGTTTAATAATTGTTGGATATTATTATTGCTGAGTTAAGCATTGCAACATTTTATACATGAGTAACAGACATTGTTATAGTTCTTGTAATCAATCTAGATGAATTACGTGGTAGTCAGCAGAATGTTTTAATACATGATGTGGAAGTAGGTTGAGAGTCCTGGCCAACAGGATTATCATTTCAGTGTGGTACCATTGGCACACAAGCCCTGGCTGGACGGCCTTTAGACCGAATTTAAAGCTTGGCACCACCACCTGCCTCTGCCTGGCTTTAGAACATTGTGGAATAACCTCAACTCTGGAAATTTGAGTTAGAGTTGATGACACTGGGCTTCAGCTCCACTTGTAGTGAAAGCCCTATGACAAGGCTTCAGTCCACATCAGCGCTCTCCAGTGAGCTTCTTTCTCCTCAATGTGCACAGATGGGTGCTTCTTTTGTTAGTTGGCTATGACTCATGTGCTCTGTTTAAATGAGTGCTTTGTTGTGAGGCAGCCATTAGGGCCGTAAACTCATGGAGCGGTCCTCGTGCTGGGTGCTTGATCGATTTGTTGTGCTTTGCAATATCGTATTCTCACCATTGGAGATTTTACAAGGCCAGAAAATGCTAGAAAATAGGAAAATTTGGTGATTCAGGAAAGCGTCAAGCCATTAAGGTAGTGTTCATCACTCTTTGCCGTTGTCACCCCCTTCCTGTCCCCTGACTCTGGCTTTCTCGTTCCCTGGGACTAGCTTCCAAATAGCCCCTAGGAACTGACATCCCAGTGTCCACACCACCCATCTCTCTATCAGTCACCTTGTGTGGCAGATGAGGCAAAATGTCCAGAATGTGCTTTTTGAATCAGAGTTTTTTTTTTTTTTTTTTTTTAATTCCCTGTTTCCATTTACTTGCTTTTAATCTTTCTCTTTCCTCCCACCCCTCTGTGTGCCTGTGTGTGTGTGTTGATGGCACACACCTGAAAGCACCAAGGCTGCTCTTCATGACGGCAGCATCAGGGGCTTGGTAGCATCTATAGCTACTCTCTGTGAATGTCTTTAAAAAAAAAAAAGAAAGATACTGCAGTTCCTGCTCTCTTTTTATGCTAATCAAACACGTTCACTGATTGGTTTTAAGAATCACAAAGCTGCTTTGCACATGGGCTGTAAGGAACTACTCATCCATATTCTGCAAATTTTATTTAGCCTATTCAAAGTGTTCCAAGCAGACTTCTTCTTTAGACAAAGAATTCTGAGTCCAGCTTGTCTCAGATTCCTTCTATTGGGGAATGAGTATAGAGATATATCAGGATAAGTCCTTTTTGTCTATTTTTTTTCTTTCTTCCAGCTTCTCTAGAAGGACCAAATGACAAGTCCTTCTTGTTCCCATCCTCTAGCTGTGTGGAGTCTGACAAAGGGAATCAAACTGGTCAATTATAACTCTCCTTCATGTTTCCAGACTCTTCCATATTATTTATTCATAAATAAATCAATTATTTAACCCAGCAAACATTTGTTCATTTTATGGTAAGTGCAGTGCAGGACACAGGGTATCCAAGGGGGAAAAGGCAGAGTCTTCCTCTTGGGAGTAAAGTGTGTTGTAAATAAGGCAGGAACATAAACAAATTGGTCTAAGCCATTTGCTAGAAACTAATAGAGGTGAGCAATGGCCCTGCAGAAAAGCAGAACTGCTAATCCTGATGAGGACCTGGGAGCATTTGACAAAGAAAGTGAGGGTTGAGCTGAATTTTGAAGGATGAGATGGAGCTCTTGAGGGCACATGAAAATTCAAGCAGGTGTACCTGTGACCTGTTAGGGAATCAGGGCCTTAATAAGAGTGAAGTCAAGGGCTTCCAGGACCCAGTCACAGACTCAGGGGCCATGCAGGCTAAGATGTTTCTGCAATGGAGCTGGAACTGTTGAAGATTTAGAACAAGGAAATGACCTGTTAGACTTTGAAAGATGAATCTGGTGTCAGAGTGGGAGATGGGACAGCGAGGGACGCTCAGTGAAATGAAATGGGAGACAGGCAAGCCAGCCAAGTGGTGACATTAATGAGAGCCTGGACTGACTCAGGGGCTGGAAGAATCGAGAAGAAAGACATGCAGAAAAAGAAAACAAAGAGATTACTTTAAAGAAGAAATGACTGCAGCAGTGTCTCTCTCTAGGGTTCTGGGGCACTTCATCAACTAGAAAGGGTAGACCCCTTCAGGAAGCAGTCTAATTAAATTGTTCACACAATAAAATCACAAGAATGATTTCTTTTCTTCTGGCACTGAAAGATGAGTTTTGTGAAGACCCTAAAACACAGGGGAGCAGTGGGAGACTGGGCTGTGGTCAGTATAAAGAAGGGGATGGGGCCCTAAGAATGCTGTGTGTTGGCTGTGATGGAGTCAGAAGTTCCCTGGAGCAGGGGTAAGCTCACAGACAAATGGTGACTTGTATAATTTTGAGTTGTTTGCTGACCTGTGCTGAATGTGTCATCCATCCTTTCATTATTCCAAAGTCTTCAGTAACAATCTGTTATAAACATTGGCTTGTGTGAGTGGTGCTTTGGGGAACGAAATTATGGGCAATGTGTGGGCTTGGGATGAGAAGATGAGGCGGGTATTCAGGTTTTAGGCATCACCCCTCCGCTGGGCCAGCATGTCTAGGAAAGTCACAGGTTCTGGAAACTCAGGAGTGACCAGCAGAATGTGAGCAGAGGCCCCAGGCAGGGACAAGAGCAAGTTAGGAGCCAGGCAATAGCTGAGAAACAGGCAGCAAGGTCAACTGACTCCAAAGTGATATGAAAGGAACCACCTTCCCTTAAATATACCAAAGGAAAGCGACTTCTGGAGGATAGAAGCCAGGACCTGCTGTTACATGGCTAAGTGCCTCACGAGGCAATCATTTGGGGTTTAAGAGATTCGAAGGAGGTGAAGTCATCAGAACACTGTGCCAGATTGAAAATGGGATGAACAGAGGAGGGAGAGATCAGGATGGCAAAGCAATGCCAGTTACGCTGCTGCCCTAACAAGGGAGCTCAGGGAGGGTGCTGATAACCATAAATATGGGAGAAGGATGGAAGTTTGGGATGAAGCTATAGATTCTTAGTACAGAGGAGGCAACTGGAAAAGACCACCCAGAGAGGATCCAGGGGAGAGGGAAAGGGGCAATGGCAGAGACCCTTCTAGATCAGACATTTCTGGGCTGCCTTCTTTAAAACTCCGCTCCATTTGCTTGAACATTGCTTCTTCACTCTCTGATTTCTACTAGTGTTCCCAGGCAAAGGAACTGTAGATAGGATATACAATGGTACTTAGGGGACTCTGCACTGCCTTTTATAGTGCCTATTGATTGTCTATGACAACAACTTTACATTAAGGGTCTATTGTGCTCAAGGCGCTAAGAACTTAGCAACATGCTTCAGATGTTAGTGCTACCTAAAAGTGGTGGTTTATAAAATCTATTTCTTATACTGCTGCTCCTTAAGGAACCCTAACAGTTCACTTTTGATGCAAATACTGGAGTCATTTCCTATCCTATATTATCCTGTCCTAGCCTTGCCTATCCTAGCCCATCCCTCTTCATTCCGTTCCATGCCATTCCATTCTATTCCATTTCTATACAGGCAGCAGACTGGGTTCCAGAAGTAAATTTAGAAGTCAATTATTTAAACCCTGGATCATTTTTCCCTCACAGAATTAATGTTATAAAAACATGGTTCAACCCCTAGACTTTCAGTACAGGCTGTGCGTGGGGCAGGGCCCCCCGTATGTGCCATGAAGAGAATGGTGAATAAGAGAAGACTTTTTCCTATTCAGAGTTCTGAGGGAAGCTGCCACCTCTTCTTCTGTACCCCCAAGCTCCCCAATACTGCCATCTTCATAAACCAGCCATTTGGATGAACTCATTAATGAAGTATTTGACTGGAACTCAAGGAGCAAGTCAATGCCAAGTAAAGCAATCAAAGTAATCTCTGACTCAGGCTACAAAATCTGCTCTTGATTTTTTGCACCCCTCCCCAGAAAAATCCATGACCAGAAAAAGTATTCTAATTTGGGGACATCTGTGAGATAAGCCAGTTAATGGGTTTAGTGTTGAATAGGGCTAAAGATCATGGAGAGAACAGTTCCAAAAGCACGGGGACACTAAACAACTTGATTGGAGGAGTTGGCAAAGCTCTCACAGGTGAGGTGGCGGGGTGTGCTCTGTGAAAAGGACCAATATATTTTAAGTTAATGGGAGAGACATTTGTTAACTAATGTACTAACTGTTGAAAAGTCTTTGCAAGTGGCAGAAAGTTAAGGATGACAGAATTTGCTCTCTGGAGGGAATATAACACAAGAGATGGGTACATTCTTGGTTGGAGGAAGACAGAACCATGTAGAAGGAGCCAATCCCACATAGGCAGAAGGTTAGGGTATGTGGGGAAGGCATCCTGAAAGAATGTGAATTAGCTAGATGAAGAAGGATGGAAGAGAGGTCCATGCAGACGAAATAGGACTGTCAAATGGCTATGAGAGAGAACTGGAAATAACTTCATTTTGCTGAGAGTGTAGAATGCAGAGAAATGTAGAGAGATCAATATCTGGCATTTGGCAGTTTCTGGAATTTAGTTTTCTTAAATGAACTAAAATTTACAACTTTCATGTAGAAAAATTTACTAAATTTCAGCAAGAATGCAAATTGCATAACCAAAAGAGAGTATAGAGTGTATCATAACTACTATTAACACTAGTTTAATGAAAAGAAACCTATTTACTTTCTGCTACCAATTGGATTTTTCCCTGTTGTGAAACTTGTACTACATTTAGGGAGTTTTTTTTTTTTGTCATTGTTGAAATTGTGTAATTTTAAATCTTTGATAAGCATTCTAAGAGAATTCCATTTTTTATCTAAGGGTTTCGCAAGCAATCCTAAAACCAGGGGAAAAAATTATGAGACACCTAAGAGGATATTTTTATGCTTTCTTATTCTTTCTTTAAATGTAGCAGAATAGTATGCTTTTTTTCCACCCTTAAATGGTCAGGCAAACATTTTCTCTAGGGAAATCTGGAACCAAACAGGATTGTTTCCATTTCTTTTACCTTCCTCTGAAACATACACCTGCTTTGGCATGATTCATAAAGAGTAGAGTCCTGGTGGGTATCAGACTCCGAAATGGACTGAGCCTTTAGGGAACAATTGGCTCCAAAGTATAACAGGTAGGAAGTTAGCTTTACCAACCTTCACATTTAATAGTAATCAAAATGCAACTCCTGTTAACATTTCAGAATATTATTACTTATCACTTACTTTTCTAAGTCAATGCTATATCTTGATTGGAAATTGACATATTTAGATACAACTTTAAGGTCTATTTTCACTCTACGGGAAGAGGTTGGAATGTTTCAGGAGGAGAGATAGAGGTGCCAAACAGTAGTTCACTAATCAAATTAATTTCATGGTTTACTGTTTAGGTATTTACTGTTCAGGCATTCCCCCAGTTTTTTTCTTTCAAACTTGGTTCAATCCTTGAACCAAACAGTATTGTTTATTTCCTTTACCTCCATCTGAAACATCCAATCACCTTTCTCTCCTGCTCACCTGCTTTGTGTGTGGGATCATGAAGCTATTTTTTTTTTTTTTTTTTTGAGACAGAGTCTCGCTCTGTCGCCCAGGCTGGAGTGCAGTGGCATGATCTCGGCTCACTGCAACTTCCACCTCTTGGGTTCAAGCGATTCTCCTCCCTCAGTCATGAAGCTAATTTAATATTCATTTAAAAAATATGTTTAAAACAAAGTTTGAATATTTGAATGACAGACTGTTTAAGGAAAAGTCCAGAGACTCAGGTTCATTAATTAATATGACCCATAGTAAGTCAAATAATGTGTTTCTCTCCATTTTCTCTTGTAGCTAAATAGTCATTATGTCATCTATTCTTTGCTAAAGCTTAGATGGTCTGTGAAGTACTCTGAGTTCTTTATAATAATAATTAATAAATAGAATAATAAAAATAAGGATGTAACCGTGTACCTAGCACCACGCTAAATGTAATATCTCGCTGAGACCACCTAGTAATCCTACAGGCACATCCATATTATATTTTCGTTTTACACAGGAGGAAGCAGAGGTTTAGAGAGTTTGATTTTGTAGCCTAATGTCACATCATTGATGAGAAGCCCAGAGTTGACCAGGCAGCTAGATTTTCAGAGCCCATGCTGTTAACTTCTGCATTCTTTCTTTGTTAGTAAAAACTACCATGCAAAATTTCATCCACCATTCTTAAAACATGGTGTTTTGTGATTTAAGACAGAATTTCCCTGGAAGGAACTCAATCAATCAACTAGGTAAAGAACCCACCTGATTAAATATTGATGAGGCAGTTCATTGACTTCCTCTTGGAGATTTCCTAGAGAAATGAATTCCTGAATGAAATCACTCACATAGATGTACCAACTTGTCAGTCATGTGGGAGTGCAATGAGACTCATTTAATCATGACCCCACTTCACTCATGTTCTCATAAAATGGAAATCTCCCATTACAATAACCCTTTAGAGAAGTCTTTATGCAACATTTGGGTCACATTCCTAATAATTATTCAACATTAGATTGCCAAAGAAGCTGTGTTTTAAAGCTGATGAGTGGGAAATGAATCATTAACAACAAAAGGCAAGTTTTCTGTAATGAACAGGGTTTCCCAGACTTTGTTTATTATTCAGTTTTTAAACATTATCTCTGGTCCTAAGGTAATTATAAACTAAAAGGCCTTTTTTAAATGTAGCCAAAATTGACTCTTAAAAAACCCCCCCAAAACTTTGTTGAGGCATAATTTACATACAATAAAATGCATCCAATACCAATATAAGTGTTCTGTCAAATGAATCTTGAAAAACTTATATAATTACATAACCACCATGATAATTAAAACATTAACATTTCCATCATCTGCTTCCCAGTAAACACCCAACCCTGACCCCACCCAGGCAATCAGAGATTTGCTTTCTGCCACTATTGATTGAGTTTACCTTTTCTGGAATTTCATGTAAATAGGTCATACAATCAGTATTAATTTGTGTTTGACTTCATTCACTCACCTTAATGTTTTTGAAAGTCATCTGTGCTATTATGTGTTTCAGAGGTTTGTTCCTTTATATTTTACATACTACAATCCATTCACCTGCAGATGAGTATTTGGATTATTTCTATATTAGTTATTATGCATAAAGTTGGTATGAACATTCACGTGCAAGTCTTTATATTTTCTTTTTCCTTAGTTAAATTCTTAGGAGTGAGACTGCTGGATCATTTATGTTTAACTTTCTTAAAAATTGCCAAACTGTTTCCCTCAGTGGCCACACCATTTTGTATTCCCATGAGAAATGTGAGTTCCAGGTGCTCCACATCCATGCCAACACTTGGTATTGTCAAAATCACTGTATTTTGAAAATATATGGTTTAAAATCTTCAAAGCTGGTAAAATAAAGTCTCTTTAGAAAGCTAACTTTAAAGGCAAGTATTGGCCACATCAGAAGGCCAACAAATTCATGCTAGCGGAGGAGAGGAAAATGCCTTGCATCTGCTTCTCTGGAACTGAATTAGCTGCATTAGCTGGAGTCCACTGGCTGAAACCATGTCAGAAGGCTCCTGGGAGTGGAGAGGTGATTTCTTCAGTCTCCCCAGAGGCATTATAGAGTCACAGCAATGACTTAAATGATGGCTGTTCCCTCATTTCCAGCACGTTACATGGTGTTCAGATGTTTCCTGTGCTTCAGGCCTTCACTGTAGATTAGTCCTGTCTTCCAAACTTAATACTTGCCTGGGAAAGACCAACTGTCTATTCTTCTGGATACAGATGATGCTAGCTCACAGCAGGTGTCCAAAAAGTTCTTCTGCTTGCTTGTGCACTTTTCATACGAGTCCGAGATGAATAAGGAATCAAATTCAGCCACCATGGCAGAATTTGGCCTGAGACCAATTCTGAGCCACCCAGTCTTGGGGGTACCATTTGCCACACTTTGAGTCCAGTCCTATTAAGGATAATAATGCCAACTTTTGGAATGGAAAGGCTTAAGTTTAGATGGCTTATGTTTGGCCTACTTCCTCTGATAGTTAAGCCAACTGTTATTGCTTAAGATGAGCACAGAATGAATCATAGTTTTTAAGAACTAATGTTGGGTTTAAAAAATTTACTTCATGTCTGTTGCCTGGGCAGCCAGCAGGGACACAAAGATGAAAGATACACTCTCCCCTCCGTGGAGGAAAACGACTAGTAAGGTGACTACACTGTTGTGTGTCTGCATGTGTGTGCATGTGCTGTAACAGTGCTAAGCACAGGTTTCCTGAGAATACAGAGGAGGGGCACCTATCACATACTTAACTTCACCCCATGACTAGTGTGCTTCTGCTATGGACTATGCACGGAGCTGGTTGGAGCCATTTGCCTTCACAGAACTTCTAGTCTAGTGGGAAGATGGACATAAAGCCAATGAAAACAAGTGAGCAAATGGAGGTTGTCAGAGAAGGGAGAGACCACAGGGCAAAGGGATTTGTCATGACTGGGAGGGGCAGAAAGGACTTGAAGAATGTGTGGGAATTAGGGGGAGGGCTCTGACAGAATGATGGGGAGGGGAGGGAGCGAAGGCAACAGCACAGAGAAAGTATCAGAATCCTGTAGCCATGTGGGTTGTGCCAGGCATGGGAAGACAGTCCATAGGACCAGACTCAAAGGTGCTTGTCAGACAACTCATGAGCTGTTTTCTGGCATGGAGGAACAGAGGCAAAACCAATGGATGGAACAGTTGTGGTGCAGGATGTTAACTCAGGCTTTGAAAGAGGAAGAGCTGTGGGTATATTTAGGGCTGGAACTGTGTATGAACCAGTTTAAGATAATAAGCATCCTGATGCTTAAATACACCACATGTAAATATCCTAATACTCAAACATTTTAGCCAACAAACTTATTTTTTGACATGTGCAGAAAGATTTATTTTAATGTCTTAAATAATCATATTGATAGTAGATTAGTATTTTTATTCCGAGTCTGTTGTGTGTGTGCTATGAGATACAACAAATGACTAATTATGGGAAATTCTAATTATTTCATTCCCTGAATTCTTTTTAAAAATTTTTAAATTTAAATTTTAGATTCAGAGGGTACATGTGGGGGTTTGTTACAAGGGTATTTTGTATGATGCTGAGGTTTGGGTTTCCACTGATTCTGTCCCCAGAGAGCGAGCATGGTACCCCATAGGAAGTTTTGTATGACTTACCCCTCCCTCCCTCCCACCTTTTGGAGTCCCCAGTGTCAGTTCCCATATTTATGCTTGTAATTGTGCCTAGGGTTTAGCTCTCACTTATAAGTGAGAACATGGGATGTTTTGTTTCCATTTATGTGTTAATTTGCTTAGGATGATGGCCTCCAGCTGCATCGTGTTGCTGCAAAGGACATAATTTGGTTCTTTTTCATGTTAGCCAGTAAACTTAACATTTTGCTTGAAATCTTTAAGTATGGTCCCCTTTTCCCTATATCATGTAGGTCTCCATTTCTCCTAACACTATTTTCCATGAGCAGAACCAGCCGTAGCAACTTGTAATCTTTAAACACCAGCCTGGGAGGGTCATTGAGAAACTGTGAAGGTGTGCGCCCCTCTTAGAGATAAGACCACAGAGACAGAGCTGTCTTTGAACCCAGAGCTCTGGCAATTCTTCTTCCAGTCTCTTCTGCAAGTATATTTTCTCCAATAAATGGCCTTATACAATTGCCCAGAATCTGGAATTTTTTGACCTGACTATTTTGGATTAAGCTTTCATGTTCTTCACAACTGGACACATTTTCTAAACTACCTCTATTTCAAAAACTCTAAGTGGTGTTTTCTTTTTCTTTTTTCTTTTCTTTTTTTTTTTTTTTTTTTTGACTAGGATGTAGAGCGGTGCCTGGAACATAGTGTGTATTCAATGGTTATGTCTTAAATAAATGAGTGGAAACATTGGCAGTGAACAGTGAATACTAAGAGCTTTGGTCTGATTTTGCCTTCTTATGCAACATCACCTCTGCTTCCTACAAGCCCTTCCTCCCTATTTGAACTTCCAATGTTGGCAAAGCAATCCTCACAAATTTAGTTATTGATTCTGCTAACATAACCTAAATGTTAGTCCCCGGTACCCTCCATGACCACCCCTCCTTTTTGCATTTTGGAAACAATCAATGGAAGGAAATACTCCTTGCTTTTCAAACCTACAAATTTGATTGCTTTAAGGGCAGAATAAAATTTTTTCCTGTGTCTTCTCTCCTGATTTAAGCCCAAATGATGAAAAAGTGTTAGCTTTATTTATAATGTGCTACTAATCTTGTATCACTTTATATCCATCAATTCTTATCACCTTCTGCTGGAGGAGACAGTGTAGATTTATATAATCCACAGGTAGATAGGCAATACTTTCACATTTGCCTGAGCTATGAGATTTGCTCTCTGGAAAAGTGTTTGTTAATGAAAGGAAGGCAAATTACGTTTTATATATCAAAAGTGTCATTGTCCTTATTCAAAGATGCTGCTGCAGCCACCAGGTAGAGAATGGAGATGGGAACAGTTCTGTCTCCGGAGTAGCTAGAGGGCAAAGAACACATGCTTTGAATGTTTCTTTAGCCCATTTGAAAGTCAAATTGGAGAGAGGACATCTCAGTGTTTACATCATTTTCCTTTAAGACTCAGAGGAAAGTCTCAAGTAGGCCCTTGAGAAGGTGACAGCAAGCTAGCTGGTTCTTCCAGACTTCTGACTAATATGATTACAAATACTGGGTGATACCAACCATCCAGAGTATGGCAGTGTGGGAAAAAGAACCTTGGACTGTGACCAGGATTGAGGTAGTTTGGATTCCAGGTTTAAACATTTCTGTGGCCTTGGGAAAGCCACTCGACTCCTCTGCATCCAGCTTCATCTTCTTCTGCAAAATGGAAAGGTCAAGGTGCATCTTCCTGTCCTGCCTCATATAACTATTGTGAAGTTTCAAAGGAATGTGTGAAAGTGCTTTGACAAGACAAGACACTATCTAAATGCAAACAAGCATTTTGGAATGTGTTGAACTTTTGAAGGGTGAGGCAAGGAGAATCCAAGGTGACAGTTCTCAGAGTAGAGCCGTCCCAGACCCCAGCACTCCACATGTGTCTGAATTGATCCCAAACTAATGACTAGGGACAAAAAACAAGTGTCTCATGCAGAAATGAGACAGTCTTCACTCTTCCTGGCCCCAACCACCAGGTTAAAAGGACTTTCTTCATTCTGACTGCACTCTCTACCTCTTTTAGGGTGACCACACACCGACCTTACACCTGTTATACCCCTTTCACTGTTAATGGTGTCCTGATTTAGATGATAAATCATATGGTCACTGTATTTGCTTGGTACCTGACCACACAGCTTTGAGGTAAATGCTGAGGCAACTTGAATGGCACAGGGTTTTCAAGACTCTGAGGCTCAGTAGACACCTACAGTCTGTGCTAGGAGCCCCCTGTTAGCACTTGTTCTTTCTCTGCTGTCTGATAAGTAGTCATTGTGAAGCAATCAATCTTCATTCTCTTGTTTAGAAGTCTTCCTGTTCATGGACGTGGGAAGGAAAGTCTATTTCCTGAGAGCCTATGTTCAAAGGCCAACATGTTGGCCATGTAATTTAATTAGTAAGTTTGAATGAACTTGAGGAATACAGAATGATGACTGCCCTCCTCCAAGATGTCCATGTCTTAATCCTTGGAACTGTTACCTAAATGGCAAAAGAAATTTAGGTTGCAGATGGCATTAAGATTGCTAATGCTCTGACTTTAAAATAGAGAAGGTATGTTGGCTTATCAGGGTAGGTCGAATGTAATCACAAATTTCCATATAATTAGAAGAGAAGGACAAAAGAGGAGATCTGAGTGCTGAGATGTAAGAGCCTGACCTGCTTTTGCTGGTTTTGAACAAAGAGAAGGGACCACAAGTAGAGGAATGCAAGTTGCAAGACTCCAAAGACTGGATTACAGATTATCCCTTACAGTCTCCAGAAAGGAACACACCTGGTCCGGTCCATGCACTGATTTCCAGCACAGTGAGACCTGTGCTGGGCTTCTAATTTATTAACTATAAGGTAATAAGTTCATGTTGTTTTAATCCACTAAATTGTGATTTAATAGCAATATTAGAAAATTAATAATACAAAACTAATTATAATAAGAGCAAAACTAATACAACCCTTACTAATCAACAAATATCTAGTGGATATTTGTCATGTGACCAGTCCTATAATGAATGCTGTGGGGAAATACCAGGGAATAGAATATGCAGAACCTGCCCTCAGGGAGCGTACTAAGACTAATGCATGCTGAACATTTAGAAAGCAATCAGTGAGAGTGCTAATTGAGTGCTAAGTATACTGGGCAGAAGAATATGAGAAAAGAGATTGTAGGGGGCTGTATTTGAACAAGTGGGTAACAGGTGAGAATGATGAATAGATGAAAAATTTCAGGAGTTTTTAATTGATAATGATCTCAGACTCGCAAAGAACTTTTAACTTATTTATTTTTATCTTTTATTATTTTAGTGATGGGATCTTGCTATGTTGCTCAGGCTAGTCTTAAACTCTTGGCCTCACACAATCCTCTGGCCTTGGCCTTCCAGGTTGCTGGGATTACAAGCATGAGCCACCATGCATAGCTCTAAAGAAACTTTTTAGTCAATGGACTTTGTTGCTGTGCAGTGAAATTCTACATGGCACAGTGAATAAACATTAGAATTCCTCCAGGCACAGTCTTAGGCCCTTTTCTTTTTCTGCTCTGTTGTCTCCTTGGGTGATCTCATTTATATAACATGTGCATGCTGTAGTGGGCTGAAACATATGTTTACATCCTAACCCCTAGAACCTATAAATGTGACCTTATTTGGGAAAAGGGTCTTTGCAGATATAATTTAATGTTAAGGATCTCAAGGTGAGACCATTCTGGATTATATAGACGGGCCCTAAACATAACGAAGAGTGTCCTGTAAGAGACAAACAGAGAAACACAGACAGAAGGGAAGGCGCTCAAAAGAGGGGAAGGTGATGTGGAGACAGAGGCAGAGATTGGAGTGATACAGCTACAAGCCAAGGAAGGCCAAGGACTGTGGGCAGCCACCATGAGCTGGAAGAAGCAAGAGTCTTCCTGGAGGCTTTTAGCCTCAGAAATGATTAGACTATAAATTTCTGTTGTTCTAAGTCACCATATTTGTGGTAATTTATTATGTCAGCCCTAAGAAACTAATGCATATAGCCTCAGTGGCCATTCCCACATGGTTGTCTCATGATTTATATTTCTAGCTCAGAGAGCCCTGAGAGCTCCAAGCCTGCTTATCCAATTCCTACCTAATATCTCTAGATATTCTGGAGCCACCTCAAATCTACCATGTCTCAAACTCTTTACCGTCCCCAAACCTGGTCCTTTGCAGTCTCCTCAAGGATACTAAATGACACTACCAGCCATTCAGTTATGCACAGAAGCATAGTAGTCATTCCTGACACCTCTCTTTCCTATCACCTTGGATGTCCACTCACTAAGTCCTATTGATTTTGTCTCTAAATATTTCTCAAATCTGTCTACTTCTCCCTTAATTTCCAACATCACCACCTTTGTCCTTGCAGTTCCCTCCTAATTCATCTCTCCAGAATGAGTCCTGGCTGCCCCAAATCTCTTTTCTACCCCTTAGCTATTGCAATCTTTTCCAAATGTAGCTATTGCTATCGTTTCCAAATGTAGCCTTGGGTATGTTATTCTGCTTAGAATCACATTCTGCTTAGAACGCTTCAGTGATTCCCACTGCACATAAGACAAATGCAAAACCCTTAATATGGACTGAGAAGTAAGGTCCAATCTCAAACTCACCATTTGCCTTTTTGAGGTCTCCTCTTCAGTCAGACTGGCCCCCTCTAAGTTCCCTCCTTCCACAGGGCCTTTGCACATGTTATTCTCCCTGTTAGAAATGTTCTTTCCTCCCTTCTTTGTCTTGATAACTCTGATTTATGTTTCTGATTCCAGTATTATTTTCTCAGGTGAGCTTTTGTTTTGACTTTTTAAACTAGGTGGAGACTTCTTTTGCGGTATTCTGTATCTCTTCTTCATAGCTCTTATCCAAGTTGTGATTTCACATTTTTTTTGTTATTATTTTGTTAATGGACGCACTCTCTTACTAGACTAGATGCTTTAATGAGAATAGGAAAATTTTGTTCCAGGGCCCAGCATTATGCATAATAGATGCTCAATAAATGGTTTTTTTGCATAAAATTCATGAATGAAATAAGTATTGTGTAATGTTATATTCCAAGAAGTTTCTCATATCATATTCCTTGCCATATAGGGGTTATAGTGGGGGCTAAAAATGTGGTCACCAGGAAAGAGGAACGGTACTATACCACCTTATTTCAAAAAAAAAAAAAATTCAAGAACTCTCTAGCATCATCTGTCTTCTAATTTGTCTGAATGTTACAAACTGTCTCTCAGACCTGGTTTTGGAGGAATAAATGTATAAAGTCAATTTTCAGGAAGCATATGAGTCGCTTAAGCTTTTATTTCCCAAGTGCTATGCCAGCTTGTTGTGATTTTAGCAGAATGCAACAGGTGCACATATTTTTAGCTTTTATGACAAGTATTGTATACTTATCCTCAGGAGTCCCCAGCTTGAATGCCCTTCATCAAAATGATGCCTAGTGGGGAACAGCTTATCTATAGTAGTGTGCTTGTTTGGAGAACAGTAAAACTACGAGCAAAACCCTCCAAAATTAAAAAAAAAAACAAAAACCACAAAACATAAAGCTCTTTACCCTGAATGGGGCAAAGGCAAAAACATTAATCTTTGGCTTGTGAAAAGGGAACATGGTATTAGGAAAAATAGGCTGATTTTCAAAACCTAGACCATGGCGGCTGTAAAATTAGCATGGAAACAATTTATCATTGCCTGAAAACAAGAGAAGAGCCCCTGAAATGTGCTTTGCTTCTCCTCCAACTCTCTAGGGAACTTTTTCCATGTCAGGTGAAGGTTTTGAAGAGTACTTTAATTAACTTGTATCAAAGAGATGCGGTATATAAGAAAGAACCATGTAAAGATTTCTTTAATTAGTGAATTTCATCAGGGCTCTTCCACTGTCTATCAGTAAAGTAGTTGGTGGGCTGCTGGGGTCCTTGGTGGTACATTCAGTCAATAAGCTATTCATGACTTTAGCAAGTAGCTAGGTTTTTAAACCAATGGGAATTTGGTGGACAATTTCCCTTTGCTACCTTTAGCTACATGGCCAGAATCTATAAACTGTTCTCTTTCTTAGAAAGAAAATGCTGAGGTGAGCAAGTCGCCAGCAGCGTTTGCAGTGGACACATTAATTGCTCTGTGGCAGAAGCATGGGCACATATTTACTTTTGAATGTAACTAAAGAGAGGCTGTGGGGGCAGGGAGTGGGAATCCATTACCATTGTATGTGATGTGCACAGTGTTAATCCAAAATCAGTGTTTTTTTCATGTAATTTTGCAGAATCACATGCATTTCATTGTTTTTTCAGAGTGGCAATAAAGCCTAGAAAAAGAATTCTGTCCCTCAGTAAATCCAAAGTTAGCAGACAAAAGGTCAAAATAGCCAAAGCCACAAGAACATTAACACTTTGGATATAAAGAAAGATTTCCTGAAAAACAAATGCTCACTCTCACTTTGGAGCAGGCAGATGCCTTATCTTTGTGAGTTTACAAAATGGAGCCAAACTGTACCCCTAGCCACTTTAGCTAAACCAAGGCCTGGATCTTTTAGCAGCCCACAGTCATTAAAACTCTTAGAAAGCCTCCCAGGAGCCGATGTGCTTGCTTAAGTATATGCTGTAAAAGGTCCTAGAGATTTACAAGGGACTGCTCCACGCTAAACCAGGCACCATCTGATAAACAAGCAATTTTAGCTGCAGGCTAAATGATGCTCTTTGAGGCTTTGATTTACAATGCTGAAGATGATATATTTGTGGTTTGAGGATAGGTTCTGCTACGGGCTTGCTGTGATTACTCACCCATGAGCAGAATTCAGGGCTCAAGTCTTCAACTTGGAGGTCAGAAAATTGCCAGTGGAATGAAAGAGGGTTGATAAGGTTTATTGAGATGCTAAATAGATATAAAAAAACTTATTAAGTCTGTGGTTTCAAACTCTTCTTAAGCTTTCTGGGGACCACAGTTTTTGTTAGTTTGCTTAAATCCCAGAGATATAAAAATAATCTGCAAAATTGATCTGGTGGTCTAATTTTACTTTCATTATATTTAAAAAGCAAAAACAGACTTAGTTTATTATTGCTGACATTTAAAAATAAAAAAAAGTTCAATTTAGCATTTATGTAATTGCTTGATAGCTAAGGAATCTGAAGGCAACTTTGAAGCAAATCAAATCACCTTTAAGAACACTAAGGAATAGACTTACAATACTCGAATCTGAATTAAGATCTATGGGAGTACTTTTAAAACTCATGGTTCCAAGAGATGATTTGGCAAACTCCTTTGCCCAGAAGTTTTGTATTTAATAAATATTTGAGTGTCCACTAATATTGGCACTGTACTAGTACAAAGATAAATAAAATATGGTCTCTCTCCTTTAGAAGTTTACAGTTCAGTGGACAAAACCATAGAAAATTTCAGTAAAATGTGAGATGTGTTAGAGCTCACTAGAATGGCATGGGAGGAAAGAGGAGACAAATTAACTGCTTGGACTTAAAGGACAGGAGAGGCCTCCCTCGTACTCTTCTTCCTGTCCCAGGACTGGCCAGGCAGCCACACACACGAAACAATGGAAAGAGGCATTTCTGACAGCCCTGGTATTCCAGCCTGCAGCACCTCCAGAGCTGTGACCCAATGTTCCTTTACTGAAAAGACCTCAGACCACTGGAGTTCTGGTTCAGGTGACACTAGGCAGATTCAGAAGTTGCAGACACAACTCAACTAGTGAGGAATCAGTGGCTAACTGTATATAGGCCAACAGGTACAACCCTGAGATCAGAGCTGGCTCTAGGCTAGGGTGTAGGCGCCAACCTTGGCTTTTTGGTGCACCCGTTCTTTGCAGGGTCCGGGGAACGCCATCTCTCTCTATTCTCAGGAAAGGACCTGATGAAGTTAAGTGCATTGTGGCACACATGTCAGACACTGGGAATGGTGCATTGCTTTTCCCAGGCAACTTGTATTTTTAGAGGGTCTAAAGCTCTAAGCCCACGGGACTTTGGTGATGCAATAGAGTAAGATGGAACTGGTTTCTGCGGAGATCAGAAGTAAGGGATGTAGTTCTCTCTGCCAATCAACCTTTTCTGTGCACTATTTCCCTATAGATAACACAGCCCTGTCTGGCTTAAAGGTTAATGAGGATGACTCACATTTATTGAGTGCTTACTATGTGCCAGATACTATTCACAGAGGTTTATGTGCATTAAATTGTTTAATCTTCAGAACAACCCCACAAAATAGGTACTTTGTAATCTCTATTTTACATACTAGGAAACTGTTAAATTTGCTCATGGTCTCATGGCTAATGAGGTCACCAATCCAGGCCGTTAAATTGAGCTGCATCCCACGACAGTGAATGCAACAGCTAATTATGCAGACAAGGGCCTCTAGCTTGGAAATGGAGGGCATTGCTACCCTGGCTCTCCACCAGTTTAATCCTTTAGATTGGCATGTCAGGTAGACACCTGAATCCTTTGTTTTTAGTAGTCCCTCACCCTGGTCACCACGTGACTTCTCTAAGCCTCAGTTTCACAGTCTGGAAAAAAATGCCCTCCTCTTTCTCTCTCTAAAATAATTGGAACATCAGCTCTATAACACCAGTAAAGCATTTAAGTCTATGCAAATGAAGAATATTATAGAGACATAAGGTGATGGTATTTTATAGCAGCCCATTAAGACATATTATTGTAAACATAGACACTAAGTTGCATCTTTTGCCAGACCTTTCCCTAAATTTTAGCAAAGAATTACATGTGCCTTTAAAATCTACCCAAGCTAATTGTCTTTATGAACATAGACCTCTGCATAAGCTGGACTGGGCTCTAGTAAATTCCCCTGGCCAAAATATTTTTCAAGTATTATAGTG
The DNA here is from genome assembly GCF_003255815.1 of Theropithecus gelada. Taxonomy (NCBI): domain Eukaryota; kingdom Metazoa; phylum Chordata; class Mammalia; order Primates; family Cercopithecidae; genus Theropithecus; species Theropithecus gelada. The sequence continues at coordinate 52,178,334 of NC_037680.1, read as the reverse complement.
TAATTTACTATATCATGTCCAGTTGCAGCCTAATAATGCACAACTCCCATGAGCCAAGTATATTTCATGAAGCTTACAATTACTTTTATAAAAGTTGCAGTAAAGTATAATGATTTTTAATGGCATCAATGATACCATTGTATATATCGGTTTCAGTTTTGAAGTAGACTTAAGTTCAAAGACCCAAGGGGACCATTCTCCTCTTGATGCACTTGTGTTACTCCCATTAATGCTAATGGGACAGACAAATGCTGCTCTAGAGGAGAATATATCTGCCCTTAGGATGGTAACAGGTTTTAATTAGTAATGCTTTGAATCACACAAAAGCAGCTTGCCCTCTGTAAACAGCAAGTGTTCACTGAGATGAGAGTATGGATCACAGCCTGTGTTACTCGTGTGCAGTCTTCAAATCTGAGATTTGTAAATGGTGGAGACACAAGGCCCTCCTCACCTGAAAATGAGAAAGAGAGCTCAGTCTGGGAGCTTTGTTGAAACAAAATCACAGTACTCAGAACGAAAGCATTATTCCTTAAATTTCTGAGTTGCTTGAGTGCTAAGTAGATCTCTGGAGTAGGTTATTACAATGACTTTAGCCTTGAAAGAGAATCACAGTGAACCTGCTACTGTGGAAGTGAAGGCCTGATAGAGTAGGGTCCACCTTTGTTCGAGTGCATGCTTTAAACATAAAAGGGGAAAGTCTAGAGAGGTTACCCAGCTGGAGGCTCAGTGGTGCTTAGTGATACAGCTTGGACAACAAATGACTTTGTTGAGAAGTGGTTCTTGGCTAAAAGGGTAACACTGGATGGAGAAATGGAATAGAAAGGAGCTAGTGGTTCAGCACAATTGCTGCTCTGTGTTACTATCTAGGGAGGTGGCTTCAACACGAGCTTCAGAGTGAGGGGGCAGAGGCCAGCTTCTGCCTTCTCTATGTGCATCTGCAGCTTGCTTTCAGAAAACCTGTCTGTGAACATACAGTTTTTAGGTGCAACTATTCACTCTGTATCATACACCACACATTTCAGTTAGAGTATTTAAGATAACATGTTCATCACATAATTTTTGGAAATAAATCTCTCACAAAGTGAGATAAATTTATATTTATCACCAAGTTTAGGATTTGTAAATCTAAGGCCAAATGATCATAGATTTTATGTTAACATTTAATGTATCAATCTGGCTTGATCTCTGAACAAATAGATTTGATTAGGATACCAACAATACAGAAGTATGTGTATGTTTTTACTGTTGTTGTTTTCAGCTTTTTAGATATAGGGAGGTTAAGAAAAACCGGTGTATCTTGTGCTTGGCTCTAATGGCTGGAAGAAGAAACTTAGTGATGGAAAGACCAACTTAGTTTGGAGGAAACTCTGATTAGAATAACATTCTATCTGGTTATAAGCATATTTTTTTTTCCATATAAATATTTGGGAAAAACTTTGCTTTAAAAAGACTTTGAGGGAATTCAATTATGGAACAGGATACTTTATGCCATTTCACAAAGAAAAATATAAATATGTAAGGTAAGCAGCTTGTTTCCACTTGCTCAGCTGCTCTGTCTTACTTCCCCTTCTGTGGCTCTGAAAACATCCCATTTATATAAGTATTATGTTTATAGTAGAAGAAATGTCATAGGTACATTCTCAAGCTCATGAATTCGTTATCACATATATTCAGTCTGGAGGTATAAGGTGTAATGTCCTTTTCTCCGAGGTAGCCCCAAAAGATACACTCCACTATCAGGATGATTTCATCTAGATCCAATTTCCCCAGATCTTTGAATGTTGCAGATGATTACTTCTGTTCTCTCCACATTTCCCCTTTTGACTTACTAGAGACTGTGAATATTATTAACTTTGAAGTGTTTATTTGCATCTCTCTACAAACTGTCCCCCCTCCTTCCTTCTTCAACAGAGGTTGGGACTTCTAAGTTTGTACATTGGAAACAGCCTGTTAAAGTATTTTCAAGCTTAAAAACAATGCCACTACACAACACATCAGGAGAGGCTGAATGCAAACATCAGTCTTCTTTCTGCCCAAACAGCAGCAAATCTCTTAATGCAAACTTCTTGGCTACATTTCAGTATGGTTGTATCATTTACACTACCTCTGAGTTTCCCCCAACCCCTGGTTTTGCTGTCTTGAGGCTCTATGCTTTTCCACTTCAAATGCTCTTCATCAGCAGAAAAACAAGTTCTTAGAGAAAATTAGGAACACATCTATGAAAACACTTTGGGTTACACAATTTTGGGGAGAAGCACTGAGATAGGCTTGATTTTGGTTATTTAAATAAATTCAAAGCCCTCGATAATTTATTTACCTAAACACCATACTGACTCTTCAAGATTGCGACACTCAAGTTATTTTGCTATCACCATTGCTTTTCCATCACCATTTGCCATCACCATTTTCACACTTTGCTGTCATCATTGCCATCACCACATTAATGTATGAAGTTGCAACAGCTTTCTTGGGTCCAGAAATTCAAGCCAGGTGTAGAGGACAATAGGACTACGCTACCAGCTTCTGGACCATTATTACATTAGAAATAGTTAAACTTCTAATTTAAGCGACTCCAATTTGTGGGATTCTAATACAGCACCTTAGCCTGCACACTAACTGATAAAATTCATAAGAAAACAGAGTAGAAAAAAACTATCATATGGATTGTGCAGTGTTTAATTGAAGGCATGTGGGTGCCTGTGGCAGGGGAGTGGGGTTCAGGACACCCACTTCAGGATTATAGACCAAGCTAGTGAGGATCTGTCCTCTAATACATTGCTAAACTTGGTTCTTATTGTCTCCCGGTTTAGAAAGGGTGAGCTGTTGGGAGGCCTTCAAAATCTGCAGCTGAGCAGTCAAAGATTGACACTGGGGCCAATTTGTACATTGTTTGGTGACATCATACAACTTCATGTCTTGGTCCTATCTTCCCAGCTAAATTGGGATTCCCTGAGTGGAGGTTCCGTGTCTGTCACCTTGGTATCACGTATGGTGCCAAATATGTGTTTTCCATTTTGCAGTGGCTCAGTAAATCATGGCTTGTTGAATTACTGAAGTGGATGACAAACACATTAGAGCAAGAGTTAAAGAATTATAAATACTCAAGCACAACTAATATCTGTGCTGACAAGAAACAACTTTCAAGGTCTTCTGTTTTGAACTTAATTTTGTAGATGAGGAAGCTGAAGTCCAAAGAGGTGACGTGATTCATCCAAGGTCAGGCAGTTAGGGGCAAACCCAGCACTGATACCCAAACCTTCTGTTTTATAAGAATGACTGCTCTAACTGTGGTTCCATTAAGAATCTGTTTGCGGGCTAGTTAGTAGATATAGGACTAGCCTGTTCTGCCCTTCACCTTTAAAGCAGGGGTCCCCAACCCCTGGGCCACGGACCAGTACTGGTCCACAGCCTGTTAGGAACCGGGTCGCACAGCAGGAGGGGAGTGGTGGGCAAGAGAGCATTGCCGCCTGAGCTCTACCTCCTGTCAGTTCAGTGGCCACATTAGATTCTCATAGGACCGCCAACTCTACTGTAAACCGCGCATGTGAGGGATCTAGGTTGCACGCTCCTTATGAGAATTTAACTAATGTCTGATGATCTGAAGTGGAACAGTTTCATCCCAAAACATTCTCCACCCCCGACCCACCCTGACCCATAGAAAAATTGTCTTCCATGAAACCAGTCCCTGGTGCCAAATAGGTTGCAGATCGCTGCTTTAAAGGGTCATAACAGATAATCTAAAAGGAATAGATATCTAAAAGAAACTTCATTTTAAAGTTTTAAGCAAAAGAAAGTAATTTTTCCGGAGTAGTTATAAGTTGGTAAAATCAGAAGTATTATTTGTAAAATACCTTTTAAAAATTTCTTTGAAAGACGTATTGGCTGATAGGTTCTTGCCTTATACTTAACTAGATGTTTAGGAAGAGACTTTATAACTCTAAGAAATATCCTAAGGCAAAAGGGACTTTCTGTAAATCTTAGTATTTCAATGCTGATGTTAAAGGGTGTGAAGTATGTAGGTAATATTTAGTGATGGGAGAGTGTCAGTGGAACTAAAAATCAAAATATTCAAGATAAAGTTTATTAATATACTAGTCATGGAATAGAGGGCTGGAATGTATCATTTCAAACACCCTGGGGAGTACTAGATGACATCAGTTCCAATTATACTGAAAGTCTCCCACTTAATGTGAAGCTATCATTTAGAACTATGCATTTTACAACCTATCCTGTTGTCTATTTAGTGGGTTTTGTCATCTGGAAAGTATCCCAGTGCATTAAGAAAATCTAATGATTTCTAATGACTGGCCAGGAGCAGTGGCTCACACCTGTAATCCCAGCACTTTGGGAGGCCGAGGTGGGTAGATCATGAGGTCAGGAGTTCAAGACCAGCCCGGCCAAGATGATGAAACCCCTCTTTACTAAAAATACAAAAATTAGCTGGGTGCGGTAGGGGGCGCCTATAATCCCAGCTATTCAGGAGGCTGAGGCCAGAGAATCACCTGGACTCGGGAGGCAGAGGTTGCAGTGAGCGTGCCACTGCACTCTACCCTGAGCGACAGAGCAACACTCCATTTCAAAAAACAAAAACAAAGGAAAAAGTAATGAACTGTTCCTTGGATAAAATACCTTTGCAGGGATCCTTGAGAATAGCCTTTGGGCCTTTATTTCTCAGACCAACTTTACTTATATCAATATTGAAATGGGTCCCAAAGCTTTCCAGGGATGCAGTTTACAATGAAAGAAAATATTAAACACGGAATCTTTCTAGCAAAGAGGTCAGTGGAGTGGTGGCAAGTAGGGGCAGGGCTAAGGAAAGATTACTAGTGGGCACTGGAAACTTTAAACTTCAACCGCTTGGTAAGGAAAAGTGTATTCTGTCAGTCAAGTTTCAACAAAATTAGCTACCTTTTGATGATGGTTTTAACAGATATAAGCATTTCTAAATAAAATCTAATTATGTAAATGTTAAAGCTTCTTCTCATTTGCTCTCTCATTCCATCAATAAACCTTGGTCTAGTCTTTATTGCATTTGGTTAAAAGCTATTGCAAGACTTACCGAGTGAGCATTGAGCAAATCTAGTTTGATCTTCAGAACAAATTCATTTACAATTTAAAAAATTATAGTTGTATAATATATAGTCATGCATCACATAATGACGTTTTGGTCAATGTTAAACTACATATATGAGGGTGGTCTTGTAAGACTGTAATATTGTATTTGTACTGCACCTTTTCTGTTCATTGTGTTAGAGTTGTCTACAGTATTCAGTACAGTAACATGCTGTGCAGGTTTGCAGCCTGGGAGCAACTGGCTATGTCTTATAGTGTAGGTGTGTAGGAGGCTGTACCATCTAGATTCATGTAAGTACACTATATGAGGTTCACACAATGACAAAATCACCTAACTACACATTTCTCAGAATGTGTCATTGTTAGGTAATGCAAGACTGTATTTCAAGAAGTACACCCACTAATGGGTTAAACAGGGTATGGGTTTTGGCTTTAACTTGTATTTGGTTTTAACTAGATTGGCCAAGGATCTTAGCAAACATGGGTTAACAAAGACTTGAGAACTCCCAATGGCAGAGGGATCATTTACAGCAGGGAGGAAGATTTGCTTTTCTTTCTCTTCCTGTGGACTGATCCCAGCCTGGCTGCCAGTGTATGTCAGCAAGTTCACAGCCCTTAATTCACTGTAAGCCCCAAGTTATTGCACACCAGCACACTTCCGAGAGGAGAGATGTCATAGAAATCCAAGTTGCTTGGTAGTATACCGGTATTCATCAAACCTTGTAGCAATATTGCCCCATAGAAATTAGAATGATGCTACCAAGATGCTTGGCATTTCTGTAGTGACATTTCCTGGATCATCTGATATATTCTGCAGGACATCCTTTTTTGCAAAGGTTTATCTTATGGGTAAAATTAGAATAATGGTGTTAGTTTTGGAGTATCACTACAGCTGGATTTTCAAGGATACGCTGTATATGGTAAGGCAAGCCCCAAAGTGGCTCAGAGGACCCAGGTCTACGGTTGTGAACCTGTGAAGCCTTTGGGGTTCTATCACCCAAGTTGAAGGTCATGCAGGAGATATCTCATTTGCCTTTTCAGGATGATCCCAACTGTTGACTTCTGGGTGATTGGGAGAACAGTGGATGTTTTTGCCTTGTCCTCTAACTCATTTTCCTCTTCCTTCATTCCTAGGGAGAGGTGTAACAAACCTCTTCAGAACCTAGTGGTATAGAATAACCATTTTATTGTGCTCATGGATTCTGTAAATCAAGAATTCAGAAAAAGCAAATGGCTCTTCTCTGTTTCATAACATCTGAGATGTCTCTCATAACTGGGTGTGTCTCAAATTATCGGGGCTGGAATAATTGGGGCTGAAGAATCAACTTCCGAGATGACTTTTTTTACTCATAAGTTTGGCATCTGATTGGGGTGACTGAAGAATGGGCTTAGCCAGGACTACTGACCTGAGCATCTCCATGTGACCACTTGTATTAATCTATTTTCATGCTGCTGATAAAGACATACCCAAGGCTGGGAAATTTACAAAAGAAAGAGGTTTAATGGACTCACAGTCCCACATGGTTGGGGAGGCCTCACAATCACAGTAGAAGGTGAAAGCCACATCTCACATGGTGGCAGACAAGAGAAGAGAGCTTGTACAGGGAAATTCCCCTTTTGAAAACCATCAGATCTTGTGAGACTTATTCACTATCGTGAGACAGCATGGGAGAGACCTGTCTCCATGATTCAATTACCTCCCACTGGGTCCCTCCCACAACACATGGGAATTCAAGATGAGACTTGGGTGCAGACACAGTCAAACCATGTCCTTCCATACCTCCCAAATCTCATGTCCTCACATTTCAAAACCAATCATGCCTTCTCAACAGTCCCCCAAAATCTTAACTCCTTTCAGCATTAACTCAAAAGTCCACAGTCCAAAGTCTCAGCTGAGACAAGGCAATTTCCTTTTATCTATAAGCCTGCAAAATCAAAAGCAAGTTAGTCACTTCCTAGATACAATGGGGATACAGGCATTGGGTAAATACAGTTATTCTAAATGGGAGAAATTAGCCAGAACAAAGGGGCTACAGGCCCCATGCAAGTCCAAAATCCAGCAGGGCAGTCAAATCTTAAAGCTCCAAAATGATCTCCTTTGACTCCATGTCTCATATCTAGGTCATGCCAATGCAAGAGGTGGCCTCCCATGGCCTTGGGCAGCTCTGCACCTATGGCTTTGTAGTGTATAGTACCCGTCCTGGCTGCTTTCATGGGCTGGCATTGAGTGTCTGTGGTTTTTCCAGGCACACGGTTCAAGCCATTGGTGGATCTACCATTCTGGGGTCTTGTGGGCAATGGCCCTCTTCTCACAGCTCCACTAGGCAGTGCCCCAGTAGGGACTCTGTGTGGGGGCTCCAACCTCACATTTCCCTTCCACACTGCCCGAGCAGAAGTTTTTATGAGGGCCCTGCCCCTCCACTTCCATGCATCCTCTGAAATCTAGGTGGAGGTTCCTAAACCTCAATTCTTGACTTGTATGCACCACAGGCTCAATGCCACATGGAAGCTGCCAAGGCCTGGGGCTTCAACCCTCTGAAGCAATAGCCTGAGCTGTACCTTGGCCCCTTTTATTCATGGCTGGGACACAGGGCACCAAGTCACTAGACTGCACACAGCAGAGGGACACTGGGTCTGGCCCACAAAACTATTATTTCCTCCTAAACCTCAGGGCCTGTGATGCAAAGTCCTGCTGAAAATGTCTCTGGCATGCCCTGGAGACATTTTCCCCATTGTCTTGGTGATTAACATTCAGCTCCTTGTTACTAATGCAACTTTCTCCAGCCAGCTTGAATTTCTCCTCAGAAAATGGGATTTTTTTTTTTCTATTGCATTGTCAGGCTGCAAATTTTCCAAACTTTTATGCTCTGTTTCCCTTTTAAAACTGAATGCCTTTAACAGTGCCCAAGTCACCTCTTGAATGCTTTGCTGCTTAGAAATTTCTTCTGCCAGATACCCTAAGTCATCTCTCTTAAGTTCAAAGTTTCACAAATCTCCAGGGCAGGAGCAAAATGCCACCAGTGTCTTTGCCAAAACGTAACAAGAGTCACTTTTGCTCCAGTTCCCAACAAGTTCCTCATCTCCATCTGAGATGACCTCAGCCTGGATTTCATTGTCCATATCACTATTAGCATTTTGGTCAAAGCCATACACTAAGTCTCTAGGAAGTTCCAAACTTTCCCACATTTTTCTCTCTTCTTCTGAGCCCTCCAAACTGTCCCAGTCTCTACCTGTTACCCAGTTCCAAATTTGCTTTCACGTTTTTGGGTATCTTTTAGTAGCACCCCACTCCCAGTACCAATTTACTGTATTAGTTCATTTTCAGGCTGCTGATAAAGACATACCTGAGACTGGGCAATTTACAAAAGAAATAGTTTTAATGGACTCACAGTTCCACATGACTGGGGAGGCCTCATAATCATGGTAGAGGGTGAAAAGCACATCTCACATGGTGGCCAACAAAAGAAGAGAGCTTGTGCAGGGAAACTCCCTTTTTTAAAACTGTCAGATCTTGTGAGACTTATTCACTATCAGGAGAACAGCATGGGAAAGACCTGCCCCCATGATTCAATTACCTCCCACCAGTCCCTCCCACAACACGTGGGAATTCAATATAAGACTTGAGTGGGGACACAATCAAACCATATCACCACTCCAGCATGGTGGGCCCAGGGCAGCTGGACTTCAAACATGGTAACTCAGGGTTCCATGTGTGAATGTTCTAGCTAACAGCATAAAAGCAGCATGGCCTTTTATGACCCAGCCTGTGAAGTAACTAACACTACTTCTGGCATACTTTATGTGTCAGAACAGACACAAGGCCAGGCACCATGGCTCACGCCTGTAATCTCAGCACTTTGGGAGGCTGAGGTGGACAGATCACAAGGTCAGAAGTCAGACCAGCCTAGCCAGCAAGGTGAAACCCTGTCTCTACTAAAAATACAAAAATGAGCTGGGTGTGGTGCACATGCTTGTAGTCTCAGCTACTTGGGAGGCTGAGGCAGGAGAATTGCTTGACCCTGGAATGCAGAGGTTGCAGTGGGCTGAGGTCACCCCACTGCATTCCAGCCTGGGTGACAGAGTGAGACTCTGTCTAAAAAAAACCCAGACACAAGCCTGCCCTGACTCAAGGAGAAGGAACATAAATCCTACCTCTCAATGGGAGGAATGTCAAAGAATTTGCAGCCATGTTTTAAAATCTCCACAAGAGGTTTCATGGAGCTTTGGGAAAATTCCAAGCACCTATGATGGCTGTGGATTACAGCAGCCCATTGATGAACTATTTCCTCTCTAATCCTATCCTAAGATAGGGGACTGCTCCCCTGTACTAGTCAGTACTAGTATTGAGTTGCTGAAACAGAGAAACCCTAGAACACAGTGACTCAGATAACAAAAATTTATTCTCCTCTCATGTAACAGTCCAGAGGTAGGTAGTGGGATCCAGGGTAGTTAGGCAGCTCTACTCCATAAGAACATTCAGGGATTCAGATAGTTTTCATCTTATTGTTTCACCATTCCCCAGGGCACTGTCCTCATTCATATTGCCAAAGGTGGCTTAACATCACCAGGTTTGCATTCTAGTGTGTACAAAGGGACCAGAGGAAATGGAAGGTAAGCAACTTCCTTTTAAGGAAGTGACATAGAGTTGCACACATCACTTCTAGTCACAATCCACTGGCAAGAGCTTGGGAACATGGGTATACCTAGCTGCAAGGGAGGCTGACAAATGTAGTCTGTAGCTGTGTGTTCATGAGCCCTTATAAAACTTGTGTATGCATAGGGTCCTCTTACTAAAAGGAAGAAAAAGACAATATATCCTGGGGACAATTAGTAGTTTCTGCTGCCAGCTTTTGAAACATCCTTGGAATATTTGCCAGGGTTGGGGCTCAGAACATGATACCTCAATGTATAGAATTTTGGCATGCTGAATATTTTAAACTGAAGCACGTTGGAAGGTCTCAGAAGCAAGTTCTGACCTTCTCCTGCCTTCCTGTGTCCTGCCCCCTTTTCTCCCCTGGAAGTCATGAGTAAAAACCAGAATTCCTCTTTCCCAAGACAGGTCATAGAAATTAGAACCACTTTTCCCCAAAGCAAGCCATAAAACCTAGAAAAGTCACTCTTACCCTTTTCCCATTCCAGTGGGGTCCTGCCACAGGCCTGGGGGGGAAGACATGCTACACAGAGAGGCCACAAAGAATCTAGAAGACAGACTTTTCTGGGTGTTCTTCTCCAGTTTATTACTATTAGGTCCTATCCTTTTGTCCAATTACATTTCTACACCCTGTCAAATTTTATTGAACCTAAGCAAAAAAATGGACAGTTTCCCTGCCTCTTTGGATCTTCACGTCTGAAGGCTCCCATGTCACATAAAACTTCGATTAAATAAACTTGTTAGGTTTTTCTCTTGTTAACCTCTCTTTTGTGATAGGAGTGGAGCCATTTCCACCCCTACACCAGGCATATTCAGGAACATGGGTTGGCACATTTTTCTTGTAAAGGGGTAAAGAATAAATGTTTTAGGCTTCAGGGCCACATATTCTCCATCTTTGTTTGTTTTCTATTGCTGCTGTAACAAATTACCACACATTTAGTGACTTAAAACAACAGAAATTTATCTTACAGTTCTGTAGAACAGAGTCAACATGGGTCTCAGTGGGCTTAAATCAAGGCTGCTATCCTTCCTAGAGGCTCTAGGGAGGATGCATTTTCTTTCTTGAGTAGTTGGCAAAACTCAGTTTCTTGCACACAGTCTCCTACATCTTGGAACCAGCATTAGGACATCAAATCCTTCTCATTCTGCCATCTGTGTCATGGGCCAGAGCTGGAGAAAAATCATCCGCTTTTAAAGACTCATGTAATTAGTTTGGGTCATGTGAAATAACATATTCATGAGTTCCAGGTATTAGGGAGTAGGCAGTTTTGGGGGGATCATTGTTCTGCCTACCACACAGCTTCAGTACTCAACTCAGTCATTGCCGCTCAAAAGTAGCCATAGACAATATGTACATGATCGAGTGTGGCTGTGTTACAATAAAGTTTTATTTATGAAAACAAGAAGTGGCTTGGATTTGGCCTATGCATCATAGTTTGCCAACCCCTCTCAAGAGTGTGGAAACCAATTGCTGATTTAGGGCTCCCAGGCAGACAGAAGTCTCTCCTTTCCCCACCCGCCCTGGCAGTTAGGCACGGTCTCCTCTATGTTATCAGCACACCAGCCACTTGCTTCTGTTAAAGTCCCCTTTTCATAGAATCATAATTACTTTCTTTAGTATTTGTTTTTTCCCCCAGATTATGGGCACATTGAATGCAGGCACCTTGTCTGATTCGCCTTTATACCTTCTCTAGTGTTTAACAGCATCCAGTGCTTAGGAGGTGCTCAGTAAATGTTCATTTAGTAAAGGAAACCTTATGTAACAGTCAAACTGAGGGAGGCATGAGTTGAAACCCACACATTTTTGTGTGTGTTGGGGGAAGTATGTTTTCTGTAGGCAGACCTTCAATTTTGTTAAGATTTGACTGTTTTGGTTTCCATCTGCAGGTTAAGCCTGACATCTGTGAGTTTCCCTAAGAATTTGTGAAGGCAGATCTTTAAGAAAGTTTAAAACCAATTCTTTGTTGCCCTAATAAAAATTAAAGGGCAAAGCCAGAATTATACATTAGCTGGCGAGGCCAGTAATATGCATTTGACAGACATTTAATTTCTGCCCACTTGTGCCAAAATAACAATGTGACCATAAGGAAATTTGCAAATGGAAATAATATTTTCCTGAGTGTTTTCCCAGACATTGGAACTTCAGTGTGGGTTGAAAAGTGCACAGAAAGGTTTTTGACCTGCCAAGCCATGAGTTCAGCTGTTGTAGGATAAACACATAACTCTGATGACATTAACAACATCTGAGGCTCAAGTGGGCCAGGAATCCATCTCTACCTTATTTATGTGAAATGTTCTCACACTTACAGCCTCTAGTCAAAATAATAACTTTATAGGTGCATGGGTATTTGGAGTCTTTAACTGAAAGGTATTTTATGTATAAAGTATTATAAGAACAACTCCTTTTATCCCAGATGTTCAATGAAATTAAGATACACAGAGGGCATTTTATCCAACAACCAAGGACCAGTCTTAGGTTGGGACCCAGAATGGATGCTTATTAAGTTATACAACTATGTAAGACATGGCCATAAGGCTGCACCACCCAACTGAAATTGGCTCAAGTCTCTTAGGTAGATGGAAGAAAAAAAAGCTTCAACTCTTTTAAGTATGTCATGCATTTAAAGAGCACACTTACACTTATATTTCCACTTAAAGGTGGTAGGTCTAGGAGTCCCCAAAGTCTCTCCCAGTCTAAGAGAACCTTTTGAATACACTACCTTCATACTTTTTGCTTTCCTGGCTTCTATCAAACAAATCTCTTTCTCTTAAAGTATTGTCAGCTGCATAGTCAGCATGTCCATTGAGTCATTGCACTTACTAATAAAAACGCTAAGATATCAGACCAAGGACTAGTGTTCTGGGAATGCCCTTATGCTGACATCAAGCCGCTAAAATTACTCTTTGGATCCCAGCCCTACAACTAACAATAGGGTCCTGCCCTTGTCATAAAAGCTGTTAAGCAAAAATTGTCAGCTCCACTGAAGTCTACGTATACTGTTTCTATTGCTCTCTCTGCTTTTCTTCCTAATCTGTTAGTATGACTTGTACAGAAAATGAAAGCCGATGCTCTTAAAAAAACAAAAAAACCAAAGCCCCATCTGATAGGATTTAACCTTCCCAACACTTTGTTAGCTACCAGCCAGCCCCTTTACTCTTTCTGGGAATTTGACATAGAATTGATACTTTCTCTGGTGTAGCTCAGCCATGTGATTTGCAGGACGTGCTATATACATGCCATACCATGCTCTCTCTCTTGTTCTCCCACTGTCTAGAAATTCTCATCTATCACTAGTTAGACCAGGATGTTATGGTCAGCAATATTTTGAAGCCCTATGTTAGGTATTGGTGGGCCATGTTGATTTTAAAAACACTTGGCTTTTCAAGGATATCTTCCAATCATTTCTTTACCAATTTTAGTTTGATGTTTCACTTTCCTGTGGCAAGCTTTGCCACTTTATTTCTTTTCCTTTCTTTCTTCCTTTTTTTTTTTTTTTTTTTCCTTTTGAGACAGGGCCTCACTGTGTCACCCAGGCTGGAGTGCAGTGGTATGATTATAGCTCACTGCATCTTCAACCTCCCTGGCTCAAGCTATCCACCCACTGCAGCCTCCCAAGTAGCTGGGACTACAGGCACGTGCCACCATGTCTGGCTATTAAAAAAGTTTTTTTAGACATTGGGCCTCACTATATTACCCAGGCTGGTCTCAAACTCCTGGGCTCAAGCGATCCTCCTGCCTCGGCCTCCCAAAGTGCTGGGATGACAAGTATGAACCACCACGCCCAGTATACATTTTCTTATTTGTATAATCTTAGGTGATTTTTGTAAAATAAATGCAAGTAAAAAAAGAGATCTATTGGGTTCTGTCTTTGTAAGGTCATTTATTATTATGGGCTGAATTGCATTCTCCCAAAATTCATATTACAGTCCTAACTCCCAGTACCTCAGACCTTGACTGTATTTGTCAATAGACCTTTAAAGAGGTAATCAAAGTAAAATAACCCTAAAAGTTATTAGGGTGGGGTGTGTATCTGAGTGCTGTCTTTGAAGGAAGTGATTAGGATTAGGACACAGGCAACACAGACAACTATGTGAGGACATGGCCAGAAGGTGACCATCTGCAAGCCGAGGGATGAGGCCTGAGAAGAAACCAATCCTGCTGATGCCTTGATCGTAGACTACCGGCCCCTAGAACTACGAGGAAATAAAATTCTGTTGTTTAAGCCACTCAGTCTGTGGTATTTGTTAACGCAGCCCTAACAAACTAATACATTCACTATCAATTTTGTTCTTTTCTCCTAGTCAACTTTGATTATGCTTTTTTTTTTTTTTTAGATGGAGTGTTGCTCTGTCACCCAGGCTGGAGTGCAGTGGTGTGATCTTGGCTCACTGCAATGTCCACCTCTCGGGTTCAAGCGATTCTCCTGTCTCAGCCTCCTAAGCAGCTGGGACCACAGGTGCGATCCACCACACCTGGCTAATTTTTTGTTTTTTTTAAGTAGGGATGGAGTTTCACTGTGTTAGCCAGGGTAGTCTTGATCTCCTGACCTCATGACCTCATGATCCACCCACCTCGGCCTCCCAAAGTGCTGGAGTTACAGGCATGAGTCACCGTGTCCGGCCTGACTGTGCTTTTAATATTCACGGGATACATTTAAAGAGATCTGGGCAGCATGTTTTGATCTGTAGGCCACAAGGAAGTGAGGCAATCCAATGTCGTTTCTGCATAACTTGGTTTTTAACAGTGGCCAGCAGAGTGACCAGACAACCTCTGTCATTACCAGTGGCCTTACACATACAATGACCTTGAGCAAAGTAAAGAAGATTTTATTTGGGTGTGGCTTTTCTGGACAATAAGTTTTGCAGAATGGGTTTCGAAAGTGCTATCCTGGGACACCAGTCTAAATCAGGAGACTCAAGGTCCATATTTTGCAACAGACACATTTGGGCCACAGAGTTTTAAAAACAAATTCAGCCATTTAAAAATCCAAATTTCCTTCTGCTCTTAAAAATTTGAAATGTCTATCCTGCTGCTTTTCTGTGACCAAAACTGAGTCAGAACTGCCCCTGTTAGTTGGATGCTACTCTTTGGTGTACTCCAACCCCACCCCCACTGAACCCCTTCCTATTGTCATTTATGCCTGTCTACTTCGCTTATTACTCAAGTTGCTGGCCCAGATAATGAAAATAAACAGGTTAGTGGTTCCTAAATTGCCATTTCTAAAAGATGCTCATTGAGAAAAGGGGATTGAGAGGTGAAAATACTCAGGAAACTCAGTGGCCTGTATACATACCTCCTTGGAGATTTTCCATGTGTATGAATGTATGAAAAGATCTGAGAAGTTCTGCAATTGAGAAATCCATTTAACTTTTTTTCCCGGCCTTTCTCCTTCCTATCTGACTAGGAAGTGCCATTTATTTGAGTAACATACATTTGACATTCTGTGGAAACTGTGTTGCAGGGAACACACTTTGGAAAATGCTGAAATGGATTCTCGTAGTCATAGAAGAATGAATCAGAGAGTTAGAATTCTGTAAATACAAAATAATTTGCATATTCATAAAGAATGCTTGTAAAATAAATGTAAACAAAGTAAATGTAAAGTTATTTTGTTACAGATTAATATTACTTTTGTGATGTTATTTGATGTACCACAAAAGACAACAAGCCACTAGATGTATAACCAATGTTAACTACTATGGGAAAGTCTTTATAAAATTGAAATATTTTACTCATTGTGAAAGTGAAATAGATTTTAGCTTTGAGAGAACTGTATTCCAATTACTTTTGTTGTGCTCCAGTGTCTTTGTTATTGCACCACAATAACCGCATCACTCTCTTCATATTTCAGGTTAATGATCTGATTGGACTGTAAACATTGTGTTAGACAAACTTACACCCATTATACTTGCAGTCATTTAAAATAGGGAATACGTGCAAACGAAGCCAGATATCCTCTTGTGTTAGCTATTTTATTAGAGTAATAATGTGCAAATCCTGATTTCCATGTTCAACTAAATGATTGCAAACAGTTTTTGACACGTAAATTCACGGCTCTTCTACTTGCTTCCACCGAGTTTGGCAAAAGTGAATTGGTCTATTTGAGTTATCCTCCTTTGATTTCTCCAAGAAAATCAATATAATAAAGTAATTCTTTCCTGCCATCCTCTTCTTTGCTAAGCTCTTCTGAGAACAGTCAGAAGGTGTTTTTCCTTCAATTATTTCAGGCTTGTTTGCATTAAATCCTTTCCA
The DNA here is from genome assembly GCF_003255815.1 of Theropithecus gelada. NCBI lineage: Eukaryota > Metazoa > Chordata > Mammalia > Primates > Cercopithecidae > Theropithecus > Theropithecus gelada. Next base: position 52,162,357 of record NC_037680.1, on the reverse strand, counting down.
ACAGGCGCCAGTAAATGTGTTCCCGTAATAAGGATGTCTCCCTTTGAAATAAGCTAAATAAAATTTTACATTTAAGGTGAGTAAGAACCAGTTATGGAGAAAATTGCTCAATATCTGTTCCATTCTAATTTCTTTTTCCATACAAAGCAGCTGCAGCTCTATATTGAGGAACAAGTGTGATGATGTGGCATGCATAATTCATGCTTCTGGCCTTCTCCACACCCTGATTTTTTCTATCAGAATTGTACATATTTAGATAAGGTCAAAGATTATTCTTTATTTCTATCAGTAAAACATTTTGAAGGAATATGACATAAAATATGTGGTTATTTTATTTTTCGTAAAAATAAAATATTGTGGTGATCTCATAATACAAGAGTTTTCCCTTTAGATACTTTTGATTTTGTTTATTTTGTAAGTTTTTGTTTGTTTTCTTTTGTTAGATGATAGAATCTCAGTTATTTAAGTGGATGGCGTTCTTATTTGTAAAGGTGCCTAGAATGAAAGCTCACCTATTTATTAGGAATTAAGGCAAAATCATGCCACTTAGTCCCCAAAGAGTTCATCATTCTGGCACTTCTTACATTGTTCTCCTTGCCAAAATAGTATTTTAATTATAAGAAAAGTACATCAAGTCTTCAGCTATAAAAATCCATTTTCTGTTCTTTTTTCCCAGCTTCATTCTCTTATTTTTATTTTGGCTATTCTTGTACCTTATTAGTACTGTTGGTCTTCCCCATCTTGATAGCCACAGGCATTTCACGCTCAGTATGTTTATAACTAAATCCATCATTTTTCTCCCCAAACCTGTTTCTACCATGTAATGAGTTACAGAAGCCAGAAACAAACCCAGCTGCCATCTTTGATTCCTTACACTCCTCTACTTGGCACACCCAGACAATAGCCAAGTCCTGTCAATTCTACTTTCTCAATGTCCTTTTAATCTCTCTTCTTTTGCTTACGTATTCCCCATGGCCTCTTCCTGGTTCCAGATGCCATAATTCTTTCCTGGATTGCTGAAGCTTGTCACGCTGCACTCACACACATGTACACACGCAGCGAGCATTGTTCCCACTCACAAACACACACTCAGAATCTAAGCTGGAATTGTCAAAGTGGTCAGGACTGTAGCATGCCCCATCTCTGGCATGTTCCCTTGTCTGGCCTTCTCCATTAATCACATGTATTGTCTGAAACATGAAAGGGCCACTCTCTTAAGGGATAGGAAGATTGAGAAGTTGTGATTTCTACCCACAGGTAATGTAAGTAATTCAGTAGACTTTGTGGTGGGTGTGTGGGGATTGGGAGGCAAGACTACTGGGCGTGTCTCAGCCACTGTGGCAGTATTTCTGCATTTACACTGTTACTGGAAGAAAAATCAAAAGTAATTCATAGCCTTAAAAATGTTCCTAATTTGCCACCTACCACACAGTAACATTCTCATGCATAAATTTTAATCTATAAGATTAGGATTCCAGTAGTAAGTATCGCATTTGATTTCAAGAAATGGCCAAAGGTCAGTCATAATACTAAAATGGTTCCATCTCTGCTCTGACGTCTGGTGATTATAACTTCCTACCTCATTTCATTTCCTTCTCAAGGTTACACAGGCACCCACAGCGTAGTTGCATCAGGAGAGGAGGATTCTGGGGTTACATTGGGCAATTCACTCCTCGTTGAGATACCTTTCCAATAACAATGGATATTCTAAGGATCCTGGACACGTAATACGTGCCACCAGGTTTTACATAATATTTCTTCCAGATGGGTTCCAAGTTGTCAGGGAAAGTTTCATATCTACAGAGTTGTCAGCTTACCATGTCCTCCTCTGCACCCTGCCACCCCCATTCCCTGGCCCTCCCTGTCCATTCTGTGCTCAGGACTCTGGGAGTGAAACAGCAGTATTCCCATTAAATAGGAGAAGATAACTCAGATCAAATCTCCATGGTAAATCGGCTCTCAGCACCTGGTGCAGTTCCTTTAATGAAGCCTTTTTCTCTCCATGATATGAATCCATTAGACACTAAGAAGCTTGAGTATGTAAAATATTTTGTTTATCTGGCCCTTCTCAAAGGTACTGTCTGTCATCATAGATGTCTGCAGTAAATATAGCAACAGAATCACTGGATGTGTGAGGCGATTAGATTTATGAGGCACTTAAACTGCAAAGCTTCTAATAACCATAATTCCTAACTTCAATCATAATACCAGTATTAGTGTCATGTTTTCCAGAGGATTTCATGTTTCTAAAAATATCTTAATTGTGGTTACCATGTTTACCCTCTAATTCCTTTAATTTGAAAGTGAACAGGCTGCCAGAGACGTAGCTCAAGAAAACAGCCCACCCTTCTGTATTGTTTACATGGACAGTGGGACAAGATGGATTGCCCGTCTTGCATGTTTTGCAATTAAATTAGATAAATTTCCATGGAAAAAAGAGAGTCCACACTAATAAGGAACAACTGATGGCAAAATCAAATGTGGGGATGAGGAATAAAGGGTAGAATCTTTGTCCTCCCCCTCCATCCTCTGCCTCCTGTCCCCAGAGAGACTGTCTGAATGCCTCTAACATGATCTCGTTCTAATTATTTGGCATCACATGAAAAACTTTTGAAAAAATGCCAACCATCAGTCGATTCTCCTTTTGACCCAGACCTCAAATGTTAGTTCAGGTGCTTGGTATAACATTCTTGGCCTGTTAAGTCTCTCTTTGACTTTCAGGGATAAAAGCAAGACAAGCGCTCTTAAGTTTGCTTAGCATATATACACACACACACATTGTTTTCAACAATTGCTGAACTTAAACAGAACAAAATGTATTGGCATTATCCTCTGCAAAATTGATAGTTCTTTCAGCTCTTTCAGGTTCACTATAATAACTCTTTGGGTACAATGACTATTTTTGCATCTTTTAAGAATTTGGGAGATTTGAAGGACACCCCAGATTTAGCCATTGAAGGATGATTCCACATAGCCATCACTGAGTTCAAGACCCTGACAGATGACATGGTAGACTCTGGCCAGAGATGGAGAGCCAGGGGTACTTAATCAGTAAATATTTTTCAAAACTTTTTTTTTCTGAATAGACACAGAATATAAGCTTGTCTTACAACATTTAAATAACAGAGATGTATAAAGTAAATACATAATTTCCTCATCTCAAGATAACCACTGTTAACAGCTTCATGTATATAATTACAGGCTCTTTTCCATTCATGTTCAAATACATTCTTATTTTACAGAAATGGAACAGTACTACACATACTGTTTTATGGCTAGTTTTTTCACTTAACAATATATCATGGACACTCTTCAGGAGCAGTAAATACACATTTATCTCTATCTTTTTAACTATTTTTTGGCATTCCATAGTATGATTGGACCATAATTTATTTAACCGTTCTCCTACTGAAATGTGTTTAAATAGCCTTCAATTATTTGGTTTTACAAATAATGTTTCTGAGAACATCTTGGTCCATGTATCTTTAGATGCTAGTGAGACTATTTCTGCAGGATAAACTCCTACAAGTGGAATTAAAATTTTTACACGTATTAGCAAACTGATAGATTGATGTGTGTTAGAAAATTGTTTTAAAATTTTTCAGCTCTTTCTGGTTTTACCAACAATATATGAAAGTGCTGTTTACCCACACTGCAGTATGAATATCAGCCAAATATCAGCCATTTCATTTAAGTTTAAGCTGTTCCTTCAATATTTGTTAGAACCTCAGATAAAATTAACTGTTTTAATTTGTTATTTCTTGGATTAATAATAAAATTGGTCATCTTTTCATGTAGTTATATATGTTCTTTTTAAATTCTTTTTTTATTTCCTTTTCTTATTTTCAGTTGGAGTTTTTACCCCTTCCTTACTAAGCCATACATACTTTTTATATATTGTTTATGCTAGAAGCTGATAATAATTTTCTAAAATTTTTTTACTCTGTGATATATGGTATCATACAGAAATTCTATATTCTTTGGTAAAATCTATTAATCTTATCCTTTATGGTTTTTTTTTACCTCTGTGTGCTGATAAGAAAAATATCTTCCACTCTAAAATGATAAGCATACTCTCCTATATTTACTTCTAGCAACTATCAGATTTTTAAAAATGCTGAGCTCTTTAATAAATCATCATTTTGTCTTGGGGTCTTATATGAGATAAGAGTAACTTATTCCTCTTCAAATGGTTCTTAATGGCCTCCACATCATTTAATGAGTCAGCCCTCCTTGCTTTACTAATTTTAAGTCACTAACTACCCATGTATTCATGAATCTGTTTCTGTACGTTCTGTTTTATTAATCTATTTATAACAATACTGTGTTGTTTTAATTATAATTGCTTTAAAATATATTTGAATCTGGTAATACAAATTCCTCTCTCAAATTTATTTTACAAAAATTTCTCAGGCATCCTAAGCATTTACTCTTCCAAATTAACTTTGTTATCAATTTGTATGGGTTGATGAAAATTGGAAATTTTTGAGTTTCATTAATGTATATTTTGAGAATTGTCATTTTCTTCTAAGGGCATTTGTCTGTTTTAGTGAGTTTGTAGAGAGCACTAACTGCTCTCCCTAAATGTATGCATAAAAAGAATAGCAAAAATAATGTAGGCTAAGAATGTGGGTTTCAAGAAAGATGATGTTATGATTGGCTAGAAATTGACAGATAAGTCAATGCAATAGTAACACAGCAAGGTGGAAAGGGTATAGATGGGGGGAGGTATGCAGTGAGTGTATGATGCATGAGTGAAAGTAGAATGAGAGTGTAGAGGGAGGGAAGTGAGAAATAAGATGAGGGAAAGATTATTTGGAGGGTGAAAGAAAACCATTGACCTATGGCCAGCTGGGCCATACTGCATACTGGAGGTGCTGGAGTGGATTCCACAATCTCATTCATGAGTGGCACTGCGGAGAGCCTGTTGTTGAGCAATGACCAAGTGGCCTTGGGATACAAAGCCAGTAGAGGAGGGTACGTTTGAGAATATGGAGTCCTTATGGTTATGGTCTGCGTGCTTGGCCAGAAGGAAAATTGAATTCAGTCAGCATAGGGAAAAACAAGATTAGTGGGGCAGGATGGAGAAAATGTGATATGGGCAGGCAAGAGGGCCCAGATTGGAACCCAGGGTAAGAATTCGAATGGAGCTTTACACCGGAGTGAAACCTGGTATAGGCTCACCCTTAGCACAAAGGGCAGGGGCTTAGTTAGGTACATTTCTGGCCATGGGGACCTTGTCAAGACCCGCTTCCAACCTTCACTCCCTGCTGCTTCTCAGTTTTGCGGGCCTACCATGCAGTGTCCATACACGTGGCCCTCTGTTACTACAGGTACTGTATCTGTAGATTAAACCAATTATGGATCAAAAATATTTTGGGGAGAAAAACAGTAAGATATAACAATACAACAGGGGAGAAAAAACAGTAAAATATAACAATACAATAATAAAAAAATGCAAATAAAAACAATGCAGTGTAACAACTATTTACATAGCATTTACATTGTGTTAGGTATTATAAGTAATGTAGAGGTTGTTCAAAATATGCAGGAGGAGGCCTGGTGCGGTGACTCACACCTGTAATCCCAGCACTTTGGGAGGCCAGGGCAGGAGGATCACAAGGTCAAGAGATTGAGACCATTCTGGCCAATATGGTGAAACACTGTCTCTACTAAAATTGCAAAAATAACTGGGCCTGGTGGCACACTCCTGTAGTCCCAGCTACTTGGGAAGATGAGGCAAGAGAATTGCTTGAACCAGGGAGGCAGAAGTTGCAGTGAGCCGAGATCACACCACTGCACTTCAGCCTTGTGACAGAGTCATTTTACATAAAGGACTGGAACATCCAAGGATTTTGGGGTCCTTGGGGGTTCCAGAACATATCCCCCTCAGGTACCAGGAGGAACAACTGTATATGTATGATGTAACTTTGCCCATCCTAGCAATACCAGATTTGTTCAGTGATAGACGCTTGACCAAAGCTGGGCCACTTACTCACTTCTCAGGGAGAGTTAGAGTTGGGACAGATGGAAACAGATGGATCATTTTGAAACAACTGCATTTCAGTACATAAATCTCTGAAGGCCGTGATGACTATTTCACCATGAAGATTGAGAGGTAGAGGAAAACAATTTACTAAGAGAGAATAAAACATATGCGCAGAAATGCAGAGACCAATTCTTCCTTCCAGCTTATTTTTGAGCCCCAGCTGCATTCTATATGTTGAGCTCAGTGAAATACTCATCATCCCCCCTGTTTTGTTAAACAACAACAACAAAAAACTGGATCAAGCTGGGATTTTTGCTACACAGAGTTACAGAGGTCTTAAATAATATAAGAGCCAAGGAAGATAAGGAGGTGAAGTCATGAATTGACATCTTAATAAAAATCCAAGATCTAAATTAAAAGACTGAAATGTAATTGGTAGAATTTCAGAGAACAAAGATTCAACATACTAGATCTAAAATAGAATCAGAGTTCTGCATTCAACTAGTCCAAACTTGGCAGCAAAGGATAATGGAAGGAGCACTGGATGGAGAAGGAGAAATCCAGGCCTAACGCCATAGAACTCTGTAGCCTTCAATAAGAATGAACTTCTCCAAAGCTGTCTTCAGAGAGGATAAAATAGGGCAACCGTGTCTGCTTTACCATGCTTGCCACAGAGGAATTTTTTAAGGCGTGTGGCAGTGACCAGGTGCACTCAAAGAAATGTAAAATACTATTTCCATGGAAATTGTTGTTACAGCTGCCTCGTAGAACCTGTATTATGGCACTGACTCTCTGGGGTGAAGTGCTTTTATGTTCAGCAGCTGACTGAGCGGCATAATATAGCAGGGGCCACGGTAAGAGATGTAGGGTAAGGCTGGGGTCCTTGCAGGGCCTCTGGGTAGCATGACTTCAGGGGGTGCCATGGCTCCAGGGGGTGCCATTCTTACTCTGGTTTGTAGGAATGTGTTCTCTGGGATGCAACATAGAATTCCATGTGCATGAGGCCCTCCAGAGTTGTGCAGGGTGGCAGTCTTGATCCCGGGGTCATATCTAAAGAGAATGCCTTCTCATGCTCTAGTGCTGGCAGTGGACGGGAACATTGGTGAAAGAAAAAAACAACCTTCAACTTGAGGAATTCCCCTGGCAGCTTTGTCCAGCTGTGTTGTCCAAACCTTTGGGAAAAGGCTGAAAACATTAGGAAAAGCATGGGTCTGGCTGGTACCTGAAGGCACGCACCCCATAAACTGTGTCAGCACCCCATAAACATGCCACTTTTAATGACAAGTGCATGTCCCTATTCACCACCATCATTTATTCTACCACAAAATCTCCTGGAACTTTGTTTCCAGAATTCCTTTTATCTTAACCATTAAACCAGCCTTGGAGAGATATTGAGGTCAGTTGTCGTGGACCTGAGTCATATCTCCCCCTGACCTCACCTGAGCAGTAATCGAAATAGCCACAAAGACTGTTGAATAATGAGAACAGCCTTGTGGCAGGTTTCCTGATCGGCTGGCATATATGGAAACCTGGACCCATCAATCATCCTGTAATGGTTTGTAAATGTTCACTCTGGAATAAGGGTACCTTGAAACATCTGCTTTGGTGAGATAATGAACATAGGTAGGTGCCTAGAAGTTAGAGGTCTATTAAAAAGACAGGCACACAAAATGGGAAGAGGGTTGCACAGCCAAAGGTACACTTAAAAATGTGAGGATGCTATGGCAATTGTGTCGGATGACTAAAGTTGGGAGTGGATCTAGGGTTTGCAAAACCAACACAAAACAAAGAAAAACCCAACTAAATCAATAATACCTCAGTACAGTCCTTAAGGGAAAAAAAGAAACCCAAAACAGAAAGAACAATGAAAAGGGATTTTTTGGGGGGAGGGGGTGGAGATGGAGGGGGAACAAAAAGTATGGTTCCCTGACTGAGTGGGAAGACCTGCTCCAGAGCAAACAGAGTCTTGTCCTATGAGGCTTCCAAGTTCCTGATAAGGAGAATGGTCTTCAGACAGGCAAGCCCAGCAGGCTGCTAAATGTTGTGAGAGGCAAGTCAGTCAGCTCTCAGATAAACTGCACTGGCTCAGTCAGAGCACCCAGTACTAAGTGGGAATAATTTGCAACTGTGAGATGGAGGTAATAGAAGCAGTCAGCCATTTTTGAGAAATGGTGGAGAATGGCAGATGGTCCAAACATTGTAGGACCATTCTGTCTTGATTTCAAAAAAGAGAATTCTGACAAATATAGAAGACTAAGATTGATGATCTTCTGCTTAATTTTGGAGTGGATTCTAACATGGTATATGAACCCTAGAAGTAGACAAAGTCTTGTTGATTTTGGAATCACATGGACTCATAATAATAATTCATTTCAGTGCAACCAACTCTTCACCTTTCACTCTCTCTCTCTTTCTTTCTCAAGTTAGACAGATAAGGGAATTTCAGAGGTAAAGTATGCCAACTTCCTTTAAAGGCTTTTGGTATCTCTCGTTTTGTGACTAAGATGAAAATTATGAGAAATAAATTTACATGTAATCATTAGATCAATGTATTCATGTAATATATTAATATATGGTTATATTTATAATAAATAATATATTAGAACATATTGATGATAATTTAATACTATATATTTATATAAAACAATGAAAAATATTTGAATTAGATGGAAAAATATATATATAGTTAAGTGGCTAAAGAGCTGTTTAGTGGATTAACCTCAACCAGAGGAGGTGGAAGGGTAGAGTGCAGGATTTAAGGGAACCATCAAATTTGAGCTAATTAGAAGTGCAACCCCACCCTCCCCAGAATTACTGAAGAGAATCCCCAGGGGTGGAGGCTGAGAATCACCATTTTTAACAACTCTCCAAGTGATGCTTAAGCACACTCACAAGTCTGTATGTTTAGACCTGACTTCTCCCCTGAATTCTAGACTTGTGTACGCAATACTTTTCAACATCTCTATGGACATCTAATAAGAATCTTCAACTTAACTTGACCCCAGTGGAATTTTTTTAACCTCTCAAAACCTCCTCTTCCTTCAGTAAATGGCATCACCATCCATTCAGATGCTTGGCCTAAACCTAGGAGTTACTCCTCTTTCCCTCAAATCCTCTGTTGGCTTTACCTATGAAAGATATCATGATTCTGCCACTTCTCACCATGCCACTGCCACCAATCCTAGTCTAAGTCAGCACTATCTCTTCTTTGAGCTACTGCAATGGCGTTCATTGGTCTCCCTGATTCTACTTTTGCCCCTTGTTCCTTCTTCTTAAGGTAGCCAATCTGATTTTCGATACCCTTGAATATCATCTTTCTGCAAAGACAGTTGATCCCCAATTTCTTACGTTGGCCTACAAGAGCTTCATCTGGTTCCCAGCTATCTCAGCTCACAGGTCACTCTCTCACTCCCATGTGCTAGCTACCCTGGCTTTCTTTTTGTTTTTTGAGTGCACCAAACTTGTTTCTGTCTCAGGGCCTTTGCACTTGCTAAACTCCTTTGCACTTGACATGATGGCCTCTGTTTCATCATTCAGGCTTCCCCTGAGGATCGCTTCCTCAGAAAAACCTTTCTCAATGACCCAATTCACTCTCTACCTCATTACTCTTTTATTTTACTACCTAAAATTCTTATTGATCTATTTATTTTCAGGTTCACTATCTGACTTCTTGACAGAATATAAACTCTATGTGAACAGGAAATTCGTGCCTAGAACACTGCTTAGCACATCACAGGTACTCAACAAATATTTATTGAATGAAAGAACCACTGGTATAACAGAAGGAACCTGGACTTTGCAATCAGACTTGGGTTGAAATCTTTATGCCATCTTGGCTCACACTTCCATCCTAGTACCCCTGTGCTTTATATAACAACCTGACCCTTTTGAGGTTTCTGCTACCCTTTTTCCATCATGATTTTCATGTAACTCATTTACTGAAGACTTTATCTGCCTCATAATCTTCTTCCTGTCTCCAAGGATTGACATGGCCCTGGGGGACTTCATTGTCTCACATAGTTGAAACAGCCAGCATCATAGCACAATAGTTCTCAGCAGTGGCTGCATGTTAGACTCATCAAGGAAGATTTCAAACAATATCAGGTTTGAGGTACCTAGAATCAGATTCCTACAATAGTAAAATTCATAGAGACAGAAAGTAGAATGATGGTTTCCAGTGGCTGGGAGGTGGGGAGGAATGAGAAGTCACTGTTTAACGAGTATAGAGTTTCGGTTGGGGAAGACAAAAAAGTTCTGGAGATAGTTGATGGTGATAGTTGTACAACAATGTGAATTGTCTGAATGCTACAGAACTGTAAATTTAAAAATGGTTAAAATGGAATATCTTATGTTACACACATTTTACAACTAAAAAAAGCAAGAAACAAAATATACCTCATTGTCCAGACCCATGGGCATTGCTGGGGATAGAACTTGGGTGTCAGTATTTTTTTAAAACTCCCCAGGTGAGAATGAGGCTTCATATCCACTGTCCTCTTCTCTTGTTCCCTACCTTCATGACTCGAATGTCCTGCACCTGTCCTCCACTCCAGCCACTCGCATCCATGGCTGCACCAGGAGTCATCTCTCTGGGGCATTTAAATCCAGCTTTGTCCTGTGATATGGTTTGGCTCTGTGTCCCCACTCAAATCTCATCTTATCCCTCCCATAATTCCCATGTGTTGTGGGAGGGACCCAGTGAATTGAATCATGGGCGTGGGTCTTTCCTGTGCTGTTCTCATGACAGTGAATAAGTCTCATGACATCTGAAGGCTTTAAAAACAGGAGTTTGCCTGCATAAGCTCTCTCTTTGCCTGCTGCCATCCATGTAAGATGTGACTTGCTCCTCCTCACCTTCCACCACAATTGTGAGGCTTCCCCAGTCATGTGGAACTGTGAGTTCTCTATTAAACCTCTTTCCTTTGTAAAGTGTGCAGTCTCAGGTATGTCTTTATCAGCAGTGTGAAAACGAGCTAATACATTCTGTGTGACTATACTTTCTCTCCTTTCAGCTCTTCTTGTACCCTCACAGTCTTAGTTCATCCATTCTCCCAGTACTGAATGTTTCTCCACATCCTCACCAGCACTTTTGTTTTCTGTTTTATTTTTTATAGTAGCCACCCAAGTGGGTGTGAATACACATTGTTTTTAAGCCCTAGTTAGTGTGGAAGAAAATGAATTTGTGGTAAGCCTCTGTGAAGTTGTACTGCTTTCTCAAGATAGGCTCAGGGGTCCAGTTGTAGGAGCAAGGAGCTTACCTTAGTTTGTGGGACCATTGGCTCAATCAGTGAATAAAGTGGGATCATTAAGAAGCAGTCATTCTGGAAAGGACTAAAATAGATATTTCTCATAGCAACCGCTAAATAAAGGATTCACCCATTTTGTAATGAGGCAGGATAAAAACACACTGTTGTTTCATTTATGCATTATCTGTGTCTGGTGCTACATGAATTTATGGTTAAGTTTACTCCAGGATCTATAAAATAGCACGTTGACTCTATTAATGGGTCAGTCTCGTAAGAGAGCTCAGTTTTTCACAAGCTTCTTTTTTGCTGTCTTCAAGAACTTTTGACCAGTGACCCCCCTTGGCTGTTGTTCAAGAGAAGTGCTGGAGTTGGATGGAACCAATGAGCATGGGTGCCAGACCAGAGCTGGTTTCTTCCAGAAAACCTGGTGGTCTTGCTCCCTATCCTCCAGAGGCTGCTGCTCTTTCCCAGCATGTGACGGGGCCTCGGTGTGTGGTAGGTCTGATAAACATCACACAGGGCCCGTGGGCTACATCTGGTATAGCATCCAGATCAGAGGAGAGTCACTGCGACCAGTCTGTGCTGGTCATATTACACATGGGCTATTGGGGTTTGTGCTGAAAAGACTGTTTCAATGGGAATTTACAAAAGGAAGTGTTCCCAAAAGGGACAAATAGAAGGTCAGGGTCTAAAACATTGAAGGACAAATGGTATTTCGGTTAGAGAGGATGAGGCTGGTGGGATGGGTAGGAAGGGAATGAGCTGTAAGAAAGGCCTTCAGCCCTTTAGGGGACCATGAAGTATAAGAAAACATGACAATGACATGATGCTTCAGAAAGCAGTATTGGAACAAAGGACTAAAAGTTACAGGAAAACACTTTGAGTCTGTAAGGAAGATCTTTCTGGAGCTAAAAGCAAGACGGTGAGCTGCTTCAAGAACTTTCTGCCTCTGGAACTATTGAAGATAAGGCTAACTGATCAGCAGGCAGGAAGGTAATGTAGGGCTGTATTAGTCCATTTCGCATTGCTATAAAGGAATACCTGAGGCTGGATAATTTATAAAGGAAAGAGGTTTATTTGGCTCAGTTCTGCAGACTGTACCAGCATGGTGCCAGCATACCCTTCTTGTGAGGCCTCACGAAGCCTCCACTGATGATGGAAGGCAAAGGGGTAACAGGCGCATCACAGGGCAAAAGAGGGAGCAAGAGAGATGTCAGGTTCTTTTAAACAACAGCACTTGCATGAACTCACAGACTGAGAACCCACTCATTACCATGGGGAGTGCACCAAGCCATTCGTGAGGGATTCACCCCCACAAACGAGTCACTTCCCACTAGCCCTACCTCCAACATTGGAGGTCACATTTCAATATGACATTTGAAATGTTATCCAGGGCTCAACATTCTTAAGACCAGCAAAATCTGTGACAATCATAATCTAGTTCATGTTGAGGGGGACGTGACTAAACAGTAGGATCCTTAACTTCTGCGGCTAAGGAAACCAATGTGTTCAGTGATATTGCACCCAGCTTCCTGGTATATAATGAAAGGAACGCATGAAGGTTTCCACATAATGTTTCTACATAATGAAGAGAACCCATTTTCATCTTTTATTGCAAACAAGATGTGACTTTTCTCACAAAAGGGACCAACGCATAGTTTATTGACAGGGCAGACAGAGAATGTTACAGCTAGAGCCAGAAATGGCTGACCCACAAGGAAGAAGCAGAGGTCGAAAATACAGCCTCAGTCCTAAATTAGAAGCAGGCAAGCTGGAGAGCCTGGTGGCTCCATCCTAGAACATTCCATGGAAATCATCTGAAATGGCCTTGATACCTAAAGATAGTGCTTCAATAGAGTGCATGGGTTTAGCTAAAGACTTAGTAACGGTCCTCCCTGAAGCAAAACGCAAATGTCCCTTGGTAGAGGGTGTAAGGTTGAAGCCCTGTTGATGCAGAGGAGGACAAGTAAAATATAGAGTCTCCCTGGAATCCTGCAGAGCTCTATTTGAGGATGCACTGCAAAATTTCTTCATAATTGTGGTTGAAACATTAACACCAAAACTTGAGTTAAACAAAAGCACAGAGTGTGTTTTAGAATCTTTAGGTGGTAGGACTTATGGTAGTTTCTAACACTAGTTTTAATTTTCCTATAAAACAGAATTTGAATTCAGTTTAGTAATCCTCTGTTTTACCTGTTATCAATTCTAAGATTTACTGGACCCAGTTCAAGCAGAGAGTTGTGCTACCTACTTTTTTCCCCTGCTTTCTGGACAAGATTTTCTCTGAAACATTTGAGTGCTTTGTTAAGGGATGATATCGCCGAGGGAGCAGGGCTGTAACTAATTACCTGTGGTCTGCTTAGATGAGCAGCGACACTTCTATTTTTCTCACCCCTTCCTACGTGCCAAAAATCACTAATGAAGCTGTACAAAGAGATATGACATGCCAGTGACTCCTTTTTCAATGGTATATGGAAAGAGAAACAAACAAAATCCTTTGTTGTTGTGAGCTCTTGCTGGATATTTTGTCACTGCTGATTGTTAATTTCTGTCAGACAGCACTTTGGATGATTAATTGACCTTTCTTAGCACAAACAATAAAGGCCATTTAACGAATACAGCAGAAAGCAGAGAGCATGTTTTGTTGCACTCTGTTTGTATCACGGGTGATTCAACACCTTTCCAGCCGCCCCCTTTTCTGATCACACCTACCTGGGAAATCATCCTCCAAATACTTCTTCCGCTTCAACATGGATCCTCACTAGAAGGCTTCAACTCTGTTTGCAAATACTATTTTTGGAGTCATTAAGATAGATTATTTTACTCAGAAGATGTGTTGTTTATTAAGTGAAAGAAAGGAACAAAGCTGCAGCAGGAGGCTTCATTCATGTTTTCATTTCTAAATCCAATCTGGGCAGCAGTCGCTGCTACTACAGCTTGGGCGTGGTGGAGCCCAGTTACGTGAGAAACTGAACCTATTTTCCTGGTGCTGCTAGTATCTCATGTTTTATCTACAGTTGGAACATTTTCTATATATGAAATGCTGTAAGATGAAAACTGAATGATTTGATCCTTCAGGAACTCGCCATGTACTTATGAAGACAGCTATATACGCAGATTTTTTTTTTTAATTGTCCAGAATCCTGGCTCAGGTAGCTCATGCTCTGCCTTGCTTCCCTTGAAGCAGGTAACTCTCAATATAGAGCTCCTGCCCCAGCCTTTCTCCTGAGCTCGTGGCTCATAGATTCATCTGCCTCCTGACTATCCTGTAGGCACCTCCAACAAACCATGCCTAACAGAACTCACCATGTTCCCTTCAAATTCACTCTTTTCTTTTTTCAGAGATAGGTTCTCCCTCTATTGCCTAGGCTGGAGTGCAGTGCCAGCGCAATCATAGCTCACTGAAGCCTCCAACTCCTGGGTTCAAGCCATTCTTCCACTTCAGCCTCCTGAGTAGCCATGACTACAGATGTGTGCCACCATGCCTGGCTAATTTATTTTTTATTTTCATATTGTAGAGATGAAGTCTTGCTATGTTGTCCAGGCTTGTTTTGAACTCCTGGGCTCAAGCGATCCTCCTATCTCAGCCTCCCGAAGTTCTGGGATTCCAGGTTTTAGCCACCGTGCCTGGCTCAAACCCACTCTCTTCAACCAAATTTCTTACCTCAGCAAATGGTGCATCATGTCACCTAGAGTCACTGGGCATCTGAGAATGCCTTCTGCTTCAGTACACAATTGGACTTATCCTTGGTCCTGTCAATTATGCTCCTCAACAACTATCCTTTCTTCTTCTCCATCCCTACACTGTGGCCTTATTTCATTTCCCTCTCCATCATTTCTTGCCTAGGCTTTTGCAACAATCTCCTAACAGATTTCTTAGTCTCTGACTCCTCCAATCTACTCTTCACCTTGCCTATAAGACTAATCTCTCTAAAGAGAAAATCTGATTCAGTTACTCTGTGGGTCTTTAAAATCCTTCAGTGATGGTGGATAAAGCAAAAACTCCTTTGTGGAGTATACAGATTCCACCAGATCTGGCCTGTGCCTGCCACTAGTGTGGGACTTGGCTGCATTCTGTGTTCTGCCTCTGTGCCTGGACCTCAGTGCCCCAGCCCCCTTGGTCCTTCCCACCTCCTCCCTTTCTGCCATCTGCACTCTTCTTCTGGATACCTGGCTCCTTTAATATTTACTTACCTTTGGTCTCCCCAGTGAGTGTTTTCTGAGTCCCTGGGTAGATTTGGCCTCCTCCTGTGCCCCCGCTCCGCCCTAGACTTGCTTCCAGCATAACACCCTAACATCACATGAATCTTACCTGCCAAAGGTCTGTCTTATTGTCTGTAAAGTCCATTTTGGCCAGCTTTTATTCCAGGTTATCCCCAGCACTCAGCACTGTACCTGCACCTATGAATTCAATTACTACAGAGAAAATGAATGAATTAATAACATCTCATAACAGCCAGTCTTAGGGTAATTCTTAAATAGTTCATTTTTCTTTTTCTTTTTGCCTTCTCCTTTATTGCTTCCAAGCCTGGGTATTTTATATATTTTTTCTGGTTACATATTGTTTCTCCACTCCTACCCTCTCATGCTATGATAAAGCTGACAGACATAAGGAATAAACCCAACTCTATAAAAATAGGTATTAGAGAATTAGAATGTTTTGTTTAAAAAGATACTTATGGATATAGTTTCTTAGTTCAAAAATATTATGGACTGAATGTTTGTGTTCTCCACTCCCAACTAATATGTTGAGCCTTAACCCCCGATATAATGGTGTATGGAGAACCTTTTGGAAGGTAATTAGGATTAGATGAGTTCCTAAGGGGATCCTCATGATGGAATTAGTGTCCTTAAAAAAGAGACACCAGCAAGTTCACTTTCTCTTTCCATGCACACACAAAGAGGAGGTCATAGGAGCACACAGCAAGATGGTGGCCACCTACAAGTCAAGAGAAGAGGCCTTGGAATGAAATCTACCTTGTTGGCAACTTCATCTTGGACCTCTCAACCTTCACAGCTATAAGAAACAAATTTCTTTTGTTTAATTAAGCCATCCAGCCTATGGTATTTTGTTACGGCAACCCAACAGACTGTGATAAAGGGGAATATTTTAATAATAGAATTGCGTATATTACGATAGACTGATGGGGAAACATTTTGCAGTAGCTCATCTCTGTTCACTTCCTCATATCACACCACGTGGGGAGTTACCTTGGATTACTACAAAAATCTAATGTATCTGATACAATATCTATTAGAATTACTAAATCTGGCTCAGTCCAAGAAAAAAAATAAGTTCATTCTTAAAATTCTGAACACATTTCCAGGATGGATATTTTTGCTGAAGTATACATTGAGACATGCTTTAGGAAATGCTGCTTGGCTCTTCCTACCTCTTATTCAGCTACGGGGCTGACAGTAACTTTATTTGTCCTCTACATTGACCACCCCACCCTTCTCCTGCCAACAAAACTGCTTGGGAACAGGTGATGGGCAGGGAGTGGGGCTGGGGCAGTGATCTGAGATGTCCTTTCGTGCTTCAGTGCGAGCCAAGATGGTATGCCTGACCCAGCCAGAGGCCACAGGGATCAACCCGGCTTCCTTGGGGCACTGAGGAAGAAACATTCAGTGCCAAATAACAATTGTATTCTCAAGTTCTATCTTGAAAGAGCAAATATTTATGTTATTTCAGTGGCAGAGACATTCATTCCTTTTATCATATTTAATCTTCCTTAGACTTGGAAAAGAACTCACTTCCCTGTAGTGTATTTGTTGACTGTAGTTTGTTCCATGTTTTCAGTATTGCTAGGTAATGAGTACACAAATGTTGGCAATACATTGCATACAAACAAATGTACTTGTGTTTAAATAGGTGTTTACAATTTATTTTTAAAATAAACCTCTAAGCTAAAAATCATCAGGAATTACGTACCATAGCTCTATCAAATATCACTGCAAGTAATTTATTTTCACCTCTAGTTCTTTTAAACCAGTGCTAATCAAGCTATCTGTGGTGAAAAACCACAAAGGAATCCTCCCAATACTTTGTAGATCCATACTTTTATAAAATACGATAAAAATGAATTATCAGAAAAAATGAATAAAAGACAAAATACGAACACCAAGTTTTTATTCTTAGACTCAGAAGACATTGTCAAGTTGCTATAACAATTTTTTAATGCTTGCTCTCTATTTCTGTTCTTACCTGTCTTTGACCTGTAACATATGGGTAAATGGCCACACATTGAGTAGGGTAGACCAATTATTGGGTAAACAAACAGGCCCAAAAGCCTTCTCTTTGGCCCTTCCTTCAGGGCCATTATCTAAGGATTGCCTGGAAGGTTCCAGTCTATCAAAACATGGCAACTTTCCTCTGAGTTCATAATCTCTGGGATCCCTCTTCCTATGGGAGGACAGTACCTTGAGACATTGCTCCAGATGAATTGACTTTCAATTGTCCTTCATGCCAGATACTGATTTAACCAGAAAGGCAAGCTTGTAATGTCTTTTGAGCAGTGCCCTAAGGAAAATGGGACATCGATGGTGAAATGTTGGGTGGCTTTTGCTCCAAAAGATCTCTTTTGTTTATTGGAGGCTTTTCAGAATTAAGCCAAAACATACAGAAAGGGTAAAAACAGCAAGAGTTAGTAGCTAAAGGTTAGGAGGAGGCCTTGTGGGAATGGGACCTGGGTCACAGCTTGCTGGGAGACAGGGTTACCAGCAGCAGAGAAGTCAGAGAGAAAGAGTGGCGGAAAGGTCTCTGAGGAACACTTTTGTCTGGGGTTGGTTTTATTAATAAAGATTTTAAAGCCACTTCTTAATAGTTTACCTCAGTGGTATGGAAGAGACAGAGCCCATGAACCAGGCCTTTACTCATTGCCCCAACAGAAGTCCAGGGCTTAACATGACAGATGTCACTTCCCGATTGTGGAAAATAAAAAGATTTATATTAGTGTAATTTCTTTAAAATAAAAACAAAGAATTATTTATAAGAGTCATAGTATTCTTTGCTGTCCATCATTTAGTTGAGAAACTATGCATCAGTACTTTCCATGACACAGCACATTTTCTTCTTAGGAATTCCAAACATTTTCACTCATCACAGTTTATCCTCACATCATTGTTGAGACATTATTACTTATTGGCATATTCAGTCAGCAATTCTTTATATAAGCTTTCTGTCTAGCGGTTAGTAATCTATAAAGTGAGTAGGAGTCATAACAATGTCTTCTAGATTTGTGAGAATATAATTCACGAAAGAAAATATACTTGACGTTTTATATATTTTTGAGACCTAAAAATCATTATGAGCCTTGGCATGTATTCTAAAGTGAAAACAATGAGAGAACCTGTGCTCTTTCCTTATATTAAAAGGTACTTGTAATTACATCATAAGCAAGTCTCACAAGTAAATTGATAGGTAAAAGCTGTTTTTTACAATTTTTCTATTTTTTTATTTTTTATTTTTGAGACACAGTCTGGTTCTCCCACCCATGCTGGAGTACAGTGGCATGATCTCAGCTCACTGCAACCCCTGCCTCCCAGGTTCAAGTGATTCTCCTGCCTCAGCCTCCCAAGTAGCTGGGATTAAAGGCGCCCGCCATATGCCCAGCTAATTTTTGTATTTTTAGTAGAGATGGGGTTTTGCCATGTTGGCCAGGCTGGTCTCAAACTCCTGACCTCAGGTGATCTGCCTGCCTCGGCCTCCCAAAGTGCTGGGATTACAGGCGTGAGCCGCTGCGCCCAGCCTGGGTGTCTCTGAAGCAGTTTGCAAAATATGTGTTCATGATTTCCTGGCATTTGTTATTGATGGGGATCCTAGCAGCATAAGATCTGTCAGAATTAAGGAATTGGCTGAAAGTTGTTTTCCCATTTAAGAATTAGGATTCTGTGTATGTATAAACTTGCCCTGATTCAGTACTTTTCAGCTGAGTTCTGTGAGACCCTCATCTCTATGAAATGCTGCATGTATTGGGTTCTTACCTGAAATTAGGGAGCTGAGAGCATTTATATTTAATGTGGGATCTCCCAATGAAGAGTTTAAATGAAGTTGAAATAAATGAACAAACTTTTTTCTATTCAATACACACTACTTTGTTTCCCATACACAACAGATGTTCAAGATGTATGTATTTATAATCATGAAATGAATATTTTTATTCTTTGACTTTCCAAGTCTAAATCCCATTCTGTATTTGAGAAATCCCTCGCCTTAGGAATCAGGGTGGGAAGCCAAGCCTACCTCCCACTGAGATGCTGAAAACACTGGCTACTCTTTTTCTCAGTCTCCCTAGGGTTTAGTCAATCAGATACTCTTGCCAGAGATTTTGCATTCGGAGGTAGTGGTGCAAGGAAGCAGGAGTAGTGGAGAAATCCTTGTAGGGCAGGTGGTGGCAATTGCTGGGGAAGTAAAGTATTCAATGGTTGTGGGAGAGGCGTCTTCACTGGGCTGACTCTATGTGTCATTTTGGTTCTGAACCTGGTTGTTACTGAACCCGCGTCTTTCCTGCCTGTTTTCCACATGTGGTTTTCTAGTCTTCTTGTGAGCTACCCAATACATATCTTTATGCTTAATCTCTTGAAGTTGGACTCTGGTACTTGCAGTTAATAAGCCTGACTAGTATACTTTTAAATATGGAAATTATGGGAACACCATCATTGATATAATATGTATTTTTCTAATTCCAAGTCAACTGAAGGTACATTTGCCTTTAGAGTCTTTTGTGGAAGAATTATAAGAGTTCCTGATTCTTAGTTCTGGCCATTTTAAGATGGAGCTAAGTGAGTCCTGCCAAATGTTGAACAGAGCAGGCAGTCTGTATTATTCTGGGATGCTAACACAGCCCATTGCTGGGACCAACCTGTAATGCTGCTGTCTAGGGCATCCAATAGCCCATTCAATGGCTTGGAGAATTAGAAACAGACTTCTCTTCCTCCAGATGAGCATAGCCCTGTGCCAAGGCCACTCTTGGTAAAGGGGACCTAGTGCTAGATTTTTATCCCACTTGTCCTCTCAGTGGGGACCTTGTGCAGGGTGTAATCTGCCAAACTACATGTGGTAACCACACTGCTCTCCACGGTCAAGTCCCCAGTAACTCCTTAAAAGAGACACAGATGTTGAATACCTCCTAATCTCAGATCTCAGGAAGCTTACAGTCTAGTTTGAAAGGCCAGCTATAAACATGTAGAAAGGCTAAGCTAGATTGAAATACTGTAATAGCAGTTTAAGACAAGAGAACAGGGCTGTATTAGTCAGGATTCTCCAGCGAAGTGACTCATGCGATTATGAAGACTAGTAAGTCCCAAGATCTTTAGAGTTAGTCAGCAAGTTGGAACCAGGAGAGTGAATTGTTTAGTTTCAGTCTGAGTCTAAGGGCCTGAGAACCAGGAGAACTGACAGTGTAGTTCCAATCCAAAGGTTGGCAAGCTCGAAACATAGGAAGAGCCAATGTTTATTGTTCAAGTCTGAAAGCGGGACAAAAGCTGATGTCCAGTTCGAAGATCATTAGACCTTCTTTCTTTGGGGAGAATTAGCATTTTGTTTTAATTAGGCCTTCAACTGATTGGATAAGCCCTAACCACATTGGAGAGGGCAATTGCTTTACTTAGTCTACCTACACACATGTTTATCTCATTCAAAAACATTCTTGCAGAAACACCCAGAATGGCCAAATATCTGGGTACCCCATAGCCCAGTCAAGCTGACACATTAAAATGAACTATCATAAGGCTATATTAAAAATTACAGGTGATTAATTACCCAATGAATTAAACAGATGAGAAATACTGAGAGATGCCTGAGGAAGGTGAGATAGCTTCAGTCTGCAGTAGTCTTAGAAGGCAGATAGTTGAAGACCAATAACACTTATGAGTGGGAAAGTGAAGGATAAGGTATCCATGATACCCTAACAGGGAGTGCAAGCCTTGAATTTGGGACAATCAACATTCCCTTTGTCGAAAGATAAAGTCCAAGTTCCACATCTAGGATATAAAAGTCCTCACAGGTGGAGGTAAATCCCATCATTTTGGTCTCATTTCTAAGAGGGCTTTCTTTCTGAGCCATCCTATTACTCCATTCATTTCTTCAGCTAATGTCTAGTAAGTTCTACTGTGTGCTAGGCATTGCGTAAGATTTCCTAGCCTTAATACAAACTCTTCCTCTTCCAAACATAAATACAATTATTTTTTGTGCAATTCTTTTTGAAATAGCGGCAGATTAACTATTTTATCTTGATCTGTTATCTAAAGATTTTGTTCTTCAGCTTTTTGATTTTTAATATGTTTTATGTTCTTTTCATTTCTCTAACTGGATTATAATACATGAGACCATGTTTTCTAGTATCATGGTAACCCTCATGAGTGCTTTCAAAATAAGCATGTGATGTTTGCTGCTTACACTTGAAGTCTTAGCTAATGATAACGTAAGAAAAGAGCAACTTTTCCCTTGTCACAGTGTCAATTATACAGATTTGGAATTGAGATATCCTTCTAGTTGAGGAGGGACTGCTTGAGCAATATCTTCTTCTAAGAACGTAAACTAATTGCTCAGGTGGTCATAAAGGTGAATTGTAATTTAAATGCAACCTCACAAATGTGGAATAAGTGAAAGAGAGGAGCTAGGAGGGCAAATCCCAGCAAATAAAGCCTAATTGAAGTTCATTCTGCAGTCCCTTTTAGAAGCAGCAGTTCTTAATTGTAATAAATATATAAATTGGTTTCCAAAGGGACTTGAGTGCCTAGTAAAAGCTCAAGTATTGAACAGAATGAAGAAAAGGAAGCATGTTATCCTACTTTTTCATGTACAAGCAAACCACCAAGTTATTTGACATCTTTACAATTTCACTTAGAGGTCACCAATGATAACTCATTTCCTAATGCTGGTCACTTAAGTAGAAGCAGATTACTGTGCAAGAGTAGCATCAATAGTATTAGTAATAAAGTCAAGCATCAATTTTTTTTTTTTATTTCCAGCCTGATCACTAAACTTTTAGCTGAAACTGTACGTGATACATTGCAGGTGTCCTTATATATCAATAAAATTGATTGGAACAAATTGAATCAAACCCACTATTACAGTAAAATTGGCAGCACTAATATGTGTTAATGATAGTTGGGCCATCTAATTTTGGGAAATAGTAGCAATGAGAATGCAAGCCTGGGCAACATAACAAGACCCTGTCTCTAAAACCACAATAACAAAAAGTTAGCTAGGCCTGGGGTCACATGCCTGTAATTTCAATACTTGGGGTGCTAAGGTGGGAAGATCTCTTGAGTTGAGAGGTAGAGGCTGCAATGAACCATGATCGTACCACTGCAGTCCAGCCTGTGTGTCAGAGTAAGACTCTATGTATAAAAAAAGTGAAGTGACTCAGAAATGGAAAACCAAACATTATATGTTCTTACTCATAAGTGGGAGCTAAGCTGTGAGGATGCAAAGCCATAAGAGTGATACAATAGACTTTGGGGACTTGGAGGAAAGGGTGGGAGCAGGGCGAGGGATAAAGGACTACACATTGGGTACAGTGTATACTGTTTTGGTGATGGGTGCACCAAAATCTCAGAAGTCACCACTGAAGAACTTATTCATGTAATCAAATACTACCTGTTCCCTAAAAACCTATGGAAATGAAATATTAAAAAAAGAAAACCAAAACACCAAAACAACCAAACCAACCAACCAACCAAACAAAATAATTAGAATACAGGCTTTGGTGCTTCTGTTGGGCTTATTGGTGAACAACCTCACTTCTGGTTTTGGCTAAGATAGCATATGCTTAGTAAAAGAGGCTCCTTTTTTGTTGTTGTTATAAACTGGAAGTTGTATTACTGCTTGAAACCGAATCTACTCAACAGATTTCTACTAGCCACAACAAGGATGGACTGCCACTCCTAATGTTGCTAGTTGAATTTTCTTTACATAATCACTTCTGCCTACATTTTATTGGCCAAAGCAAGTCATGTGACTGCTGTGGAGGCCAATGATGATCGAGATACATAATTCTTCCATGAGGAGGAGTTTTACAAGTTACGTGGCCAACTCTAACATTTGTGGGCCCAGGGTGCATAGTCTTTTCACCAAGAGGCGCAGGACATGTTTTGAATAGCATAAAATCTACCATGAAACATGATCTCTACTTTCCCCATCAACCTCTCATATGCACTTCAAGAAAGATTTTTCTCAAGGCTAAAAATCCTCCATTTCTTTTATTGTTGCTCTAAGACATAGTTTTAAGTTCCTCTTCATTCTCTGAGTACATTTTACTTTACCTGCATTTTCTGGGCTGTTAAGCTTTGTGATAATAGAGACTGTGTCTTTTTTTGTTCTCCACCAGCTCTCCAAGGCCTAACACAGTACCTAGTAACTTAGAAGGCACTCAATAAATATTTATTGAAGGCATAAAATGCTTTTTTTAGATCATTGCTTGATCAGTACAGGTCAAAGTAGAAATATTACCACACTTATTGTAGATGTTCTACATCTTTTAATATGGCTTAGAATTATGTGTCTGTGACCACATGACCCTATGAATTGTTTCTGACTCTATTGTTGCCTGAAAAATGTCTGTAGACATTGCTCTTAAACTTGGTTTCTCTCATGTATTATTGTACCATTGGCTTTTTGTTATGCAGACCTTGACACTTACGTCATTGTAACATCCTGTTCCATTCAGTCCATTACTCCAGCTTGTCCGTATTTTCTCCAATCCCGATTTAGTTACCTAATATACCTAGTGTCCATCTCATATAAAGCATTTGCAATCATATGCACATCAGGTGGATTTGTTCCAGCCAATGATAAAGGTGAGGCAGGAAATATCTTCTAAGAAATGCTTTGTGGCACACCACCTGAAATGTTTTTCCAGCTTGCCATTGATCTGTTATTGGAAACCGAGTGTTCACGGGATTGCCCAGACAAGCAACACTGCATGACCCCATGGTGCCACAGGAGCCTGAGTTCAGGCTCTGTCACATACTAACATGTTACTTTCCACATCTTTGAGCCCTGCTTTCCTCTCTATAAAATATAGGGTTGGAAACAGAGATGAAGTTGGGATTAATTACATGCAGTATGTAAACTGCTTAGCTCCGTGTGTGGTACCTGCTAGGTGCTAGAAACATGTTTCCTTCCTTTTCTGCTACCTCAAGTGTCCTGTTTGCTGCTCCCCTTGGATCTCTTTTTATTGGGTTCAGAATTAGAAGGCAAATTTGCTAAGTCCTTTGATTCAAATGCAGTCTCCACACCCAGAATACTCACTCAGGATGCTGAAACATAAATATAACCCCCACTCTCTGAAGTGGCAGCCAGGAACCTTGGAAAGGTGTAAAATTCAGAGATACAAAAGCATATGTACTACATATTCCCAGGAATATCTTTGGAAACAGCCTTGAATATTTACCTCGGAAACCAACTTATAGTTTCCCTAGATAAATATGCAAACTAATTCTAATGACACACTTGGGCCACACTTGTTTTTAGTTTTTGTTTTGTTTTTTAAAACAGATTTCTCTACCTAATTGTATTTTTGCTCAGGCACATCCAGATCCGTTTGAGCTGGGTAACAGAGAGAAACACAAGAGGAATTTGTCTCTGAAAATTCACAATGTGGAAAATTTACTTGCAGCTCATAAAGAGGAGCTTAAGTGAGAAAAAAATGCTTTGGGGATTTCAGATAGTTCCCTCCTCTTCTTTTCATCTTCAGGAAGTTCCGTTAACCTCGACTTTTGGTACACTTTTACTAATGAAATACCTACATATGTGCTCAGGACTGACCTGGAGTGTTAAATTTATGGTCTAACCATTATTCTTTACGTTAGCTGGGTATGGAAGAATGCCTATTTTAGTGCATCAAGGACATTTGTACTTCGCCTCATTTTAAATACAGTCAGCCCTCTGTATCTGTGGGTTCACATCCGTGGTTTCAAGTAAGCTGTGTTCACAAATATTCAGAAAAGAGTCTGTAGTGAACATGTACGATATGAGAGTATATGCTTAGGTTACATGCAAATTCTACACCATTTCATTTCAGGGACTTGTGCATCCTCGGATTTTGTTATCTGAGGAGACTCCTGGAGCCAATCCCTCATTGACACTGAGAGATTACTGTACTGTTTTATTTGTACCAGGTTAGTTATAGCTTAGTTAAGGTCCTTGTTCTGACTGGGTTCAAAGCCCACAGCTCTGGCCAAGGACGCAGACCTACCCTGAGTCCCAGTGATAAAGACTCTTTAAACTACTTTGGTGGTGATAGTTGGTGATAGGCATTAAGCACAGTGTGAATGTGCTTAATGCCACTGAAATGAACACTTCAAAATAGTTAAAATAGTAAATTTATGTTATGTGTATTTTGCCATAATAAAAATATGCTAAAAATGTGCAATATGTGATCCTCCATTGAATCGTGAACCAAGGAAAAAAAAAGTTATAAAGGACATTTTTAGGATAGTTGATAAAACTTGCCTGTGAACTATAGATTAAATAATAGTAACGAATCAATATTAAAGTTTAGTGATTTTGACAATTGTATAAAACAAACCATTCTCCTGCCTTAGCCTCCCGAGTAGCTGGGACTACAGGCGCCCCCCTACCATGCCTGGCTAATTGTTTTTTGTAGTTTTAGTAGAGACGGGGTTTTAAGACTCCGTCTCAAAAAAAAAAAAAAAAAAAAGCAAAAATGCTTTGGCAGAAAGGCAAGACAAAAGCTGAAATATTTCTAGCTGAAAGGAAAGTGCAGGAAGTAAGTGGCTGGGCCTGAGATCACCCAGCATGAAGGCTGAAGTTTGCAGGAGTCATGTGGATGAGAAGGAAAGGAGAAGGGGACCAGTCCCCAGAAAACCTGAGATAAGGGTATGTGGAGGGAGGTGAACCCACCTGGCCCAATGTATGTTTATCCCAGCTGCTGTGTATCAACCATGTGCTATCATGTTCTTTGTGCCTAGTTTTAGTGAATTCAGAATTTTTCTTTTCTACATTTTGCAATTACCATCTGCATCAATGCTGGATTACTTTGTGAACATTACCATCTCGCTTATGTGTAGGAAACAGTATGAAGAGCTGTAGATTGCTTGAGAAAAGTCTAAGCCAGGTTACAATTGTTTAAAAACCCTTGATTTATTGTATGATACCATTTGGTAGTTGAATTTCATGAATTTAGACTCCACTAACTCAAAATTTATAAAAATTGAGGCAGAGATCTTCCTGTTTTGTCTTATATTTAAAGAAAGAAAAAGTATCTGTGAAGCAGATAAATAGTGGAAGTGGGTTTGCAGATCAACCTCATTAGAAGGCATGCTATTCCCAGTACTTGAGAAGCAAAAATTTACTCACAAATTTACTAGTATGCTAATTAAAAAACATTATTCTCTATTCATCAAAATAAGTCTGCAAGAATTCCTACTTCCAGTCATTCGTAAGCCTCTGTCCTCTACTGAGTGTAATAGTTTTTTATTTTATAGGATATTTCTTTTTAAATATTCCATAATTCATACTAAGCTATCCTTCATTTGTCTAAATCATTAAGTATTTTGTCTTACACTGAAATGTTTAGTGAGTGGTTTATGAACAGATTATTTTCAAAGAGTTCTAGGATGTGGCCTTTCTTTTCTACTGGAATAAATTCATTTGATATAGAGATTAATCCAGATAATGTAAGAGATTATGTTAAGGAAAAGGCAGCAAAACTGAGAAAGGTAAAACAGGATGGGAAGGAAGTAACCCATGTTGAGGTGATGAAATAAACATGCTAGAGAGTTAGTGAAAACCATAGATTGCACATATTTTGGTAATTTAAGAACATACCAGTGAAAAGGAAATAAACTGCCAGGCAAGAATGAGAAGAACACTGTCTGTAAGAGTACTGTCAGTCAGAGTGATAATTTTAGGGGAAAGTATTTGGTCACACACCTAGCGGTTCCCTGAGATATCACATTGCAGACTCCATTTTCATCCTGAGTAATGGAGCACAGACGAGTGTTTTGGATGGTGGCAAGGGATAGAGAGGATTACATAAAGTGGTGTTATTGCAAATCTCAGTGCAGAGGAGATGTGTTCCAGCCACCCAGCTCCCATTCTGGAGGTCAGAAAAAGCTAAAATACTTCATAACCAAATGCTTAAGTCAATTGCAAATGTTGGATAGGCTGACAGATGTCAAAGCCCTCTTTTTCTCACTGAGTGAAAAGCGAACCACATGTGATAAAATCAGAACCAGATGGTTCTGAAATGAGTGTCTCCACTTCTCAGGAATATGTGTGTGAGTGTGTGTGTGTGTGTGTATGTGTGTGTGTGTATGCAGTCGACCTTTGAATAACATGGAGGTTAAGGATGTTGACCCTGATATGGTTTGGCTCTGTGTCCCCACCCAAATCTCAACTCGAATTGTAATTCCCTTGTGTCAGGGGACAGACCTGGTGGGAGGTGATTGGATCATGGCAGTTTTCCCTGTGCTGTTCTCTTGATAATGAGTGAGTTCTCATGAAAGCTGATGGTTTTCAAATGTGACACTTCTTCACTCGCTCGCTCTCTCTCCTGCTGCCTTGTGAAGAAGGTACTTGCTTCTCCTTCATCTTCCACCATGAATGTAATTTTCCTGAGGCCTCCCCAGTCATGCAAAACTGTGAGTCAATTAAAACTTTTTTTAAAATAAATTACCCGGTCTTCAGTAGTTCTTTATAGCAGTGTGGAAACTAATACAAACTCCTGTGCAGTAAAAAATCTTCATATAGCTTGAGACTTCCCCAGAACTTGACTACTAATTGCCTACTGTTGACTGGAAGCCTTACCAATAATATAAATAGTCAATTAACACATATTTTGTATGTTATATGTATTATATAGTTTATTCTTATAATAAAGTAAGCTGGAGGAAAGAAAATATTTTAGGAAAATCATAAGGAATAGAAAATATATTACTGTCTATTAGGTGGAAATGGTTTATCATAAAGGTCTTCATCTTTGTCAACTTCATGTTGAGTAGCCTGAAGATGAAAAAGAAGAAGAAGGGTCGGTCTTGCTGTCTCAGGGGTGGCATAGGTGGAAAACATGGAGGAAGTGGCAGGGGAGGCATGAGAGGTAGACCCAGGCACTTCAAATCCATGTTGTTCAAGGAGCAACTGTATATGTATGAATGTATATGAATAGATATGATTATATAGAAATGAACATACAGATATTCATGGCTGTGATATAGTACATAGGAATCACCATTTCAACTTTTGTTATGTAAAATTTAAAACATACACAAAGTAAACAGAAGAGTAAAATGAATTTCTATGTACCAATCACTCAGTTTCAGTAATTATTATTCTTGCTTTATATTTATCTACACCCATTCCCTACCCCCTACTCAATCATTTTTAAGTTTTTGAGAGAAATTTAATGTACATTAAAAAATCTTAGTAATTTGGACAAATGGATCTACCCAGGTAACCCACATCATCATTTCATTTTATCCCCCATGACTTTCTACAGGTGTCTAAACCAAGACTGAAGTGCGTGGATCCCATTTTACTGTCAAGACAGGCAACCCAGTGCCAATAGCTTAGATTCCACGGTTTCTTAGTACTGGTGATGCTGAAGGGATGGCAGTGGGAAGTAGAGGAAAGAATAGAAAGATCTAAGGAGCAGAGAAGAAAATGTACCCTGAAAGTAAAGGATTTGGACTTGGAATGGCCTATGAAAGAAAATGGGCAAGCTGTAGAGAGAGAAAAGAAGTTTCATAACTTCATGTAGTCCATGAGAAAGAAGAGAATTCCTACCTTTTGACTTTTAGATGGCAATTAGAGGAATCTCAAAACAATGTTCAAGAAGTTATCTTGACTGTCAGTGCATTAAAGCTTCTCCCCAGCCTATTGAAAAAGCCTGGAATGAAATTCTGCTCATGCTTCACACAGAGCTTTCAGTGCATGTATCCCCTTCATCCTGCACTCCCAGCCCCTTCATCCTGGGCACGCTGCCTATTCTCAGGGTGACTTCCTGTCCTGGTCATGTTGTTGATCATTATTGACATTCTCATTGCCTCTTGAATCTCACAGCATCTTGGGGAAATGAGGCACTAGCAAAAGAATAGCCCAGAAGGTCCCATGCCCACTCTAAGTGTGCCCTCTCCTTATGACCCTTCTCAAAGTTTCCTCCTGCACCAGTTCTATTTTTAGGGCAGTTTTCTAACCTGCAAGACCTACTACTTTTTCCTACATAGTGCAGCTGAAACAAACCCCCAGAGGGAATGCATAAATATGGTACGTTATTTCCTAGTGAATCAATTCCACCACCCTTGGTTTTTCCTCTGGATCCCACCTACACTTGCCAGGTGGTTTCTTCGTCTTAGCCCAAGACTATTCTGGCAGTTGGTCCTCAGTGCTGTGGCTTGGAAATATCTTCAGAACTCTATTCCAGATGGCCCTTCATCTGCTAATCTCTAGCTCTTCCTGATTCCCATGTGGTCTGGATTGGTGGTATGGGCCAAAAACCAGACTCAAAGATAGCTTATTGCTTGATAATGGGCAAGAGCAAGAATGTTTGAGCAAATGATTCTGAAATAGAAAAGCAGGCTTAAGGGAAGGAGACAGGGCCATTTTTCTGTTGATAGAATCATTTTAGAGTTTTGTTTTGTTTTTTGAAGGCATCTGGTTTCCATGTCTGTTGGTCTTCCTAATAGAAACATGATAAAGCTTTAATATAATGCCCACTATTTTCTGTTTTATGGACTGAATGTAAATCATATCAAGTTCAAAGACTGTATATTGTTTCCCTCAATGGTAGCTTTCTTTGTAGCTTGAGGAAAATTAAGCTTTAATATATTTCTTTGTGGGTGAAAGACCAATATTGATCGATGAGGTTAGGAATATTAAGTTTGTTCTATCAAATCTAATCATAGCACCTAAGCAGCATTTTGGAGGTTAGCCACAACCAATAGTAGTATGCTTAGAACAATTAAGTAGTATGTTAGAACGACTAACTACTATCTAAGTAGTATGCTTAGAACAACTCTGGTTTTCTCAAATAAACACTCACTTAGCAACTTAAATCTTAAATTCTAAAAATGAATTTAGGGAATATATATTTATACATACATTGTTGTATTAGGCCATTTTTGCCTTGCTATAAAGAAATACCTGAGACTGGGTAATTTATAAAGAAAAGAGGTTTAATTGGCTCGTGATTCTTCAGGCCGTACAGGAAGCATGGTGCTGGCATCTATCTAGTTCTAGGGAGCCCTCAGGAAGCTTACAACCATGACAGAAGGTGAAGAGGGAGCAGGCACATCACATGGTGAAAGCAGGAGCAAGTGCCAGAGAGAGAGACAAAGAGAGAGAAAAGGGGGAGGTGCCACATACTTTTAAATGACCAGATCTTGCAAGAACTCACTGTCATGAAGATGGTACCAAACGATGAGGGATCTGCCCCCATGATCCAAACACCTCCCACCAGCCCCCACCTCCAGCACTGGAGACTACAATTCTTCTTGAGATTTGGGCAAGGACAAACATCCAAACTATAGCATATGTAATGCACAGACACAATTGTTCTCAGAAAAATGAGTTCCTTTATTTTCTTTGTCTTTTTCCAAAAAGTTCCAAGAGTTGCTAGGATTTGGTAAAACAGTATTCACACTGTCTATGTTTTTGATTTTTAGTCTTTGGTTTTGTTTTTTCTCCTCACTTCTATCCCAGTCTTTGACTTTCTATATAAGGAAACCTAACTTTTTTTTTGTTGTAATCACACAGAAACTCCACTAGCTCCTTGGCCACTGTAACAAAAAATATAAATATCAATTGCATGTTTCTTTACTCTGTTGTCCTTTGTTACTCTCGTTGAGCAATCCTGAGGTTTTATTTGCTCTTTCCCTCCTTTCCTGTTCTCAGTACTTCAAAAGTACAATCAGACCTTTGCTCAACTTAAAATACATCTTCCCTCCTACCCGAGCGGTACTTCTTATCTTATATTTTTGCACCGCTTACATGTTTGTTTTTTTCTCTAAGGACTTTGAGATTCATACGCTTCTTTAATCTTCATGATATATCTTTGTCTCCTTAAAAAAATTTAGTGCTCTCTACCTCTAATTTTTGGTGGCTTGATTTTGATGGTGCTACTTTAAAAAAAATCTATTACTAAAGAACTTTAGAATTATGTATGAAATGCATGTCCAAATTTAAAAATAATAATAAATTTGCCATCAGCATGTCTTTACGGATCTGCTTTGTTTATTCCTTCCTGCAGCTGAGGACCATTGCTCGTTTGGTTTGGATTCATGGATCCAAATGAGCTTTTGAGCGTAAAATTGTACGTCATTTGGAACTGAAATGCTTTCACACACTTCAGGTGCAAAAATATGAAATGAAGAAAGTCTGGTATTGGTGTAATTACTGGAGGTAGGATTGCTGGGCTAGCTGAAGACTGGGGCTCCAAATATGCCATGACCAAACTAATCCCCTCATTGGTTTCTACCTGTGTTACTTTTGTACTCCTGGTCACTAAAGCTATTTTAATAATGTATAATGACATTTGTAACCTGTATATTTATATATTGAATCAGAATCTATCCAGGTAGTTGGTAACAACAACGAAGATATATACTGGTGGGTAAAATAAGTTTCAGGTGATCAAATATTTGGCCAACTTCAACAGCAGCAAAACATAATTGCTTTGGGAGTCCAAGGTGGGCGGAACACCGAGGTCAGGAGATCGAGACCATCCTGGCCAACATGGTGAAACCCCATCTCTACTAAAAATACAAAAATTAGCTGCGCATGGTGGCACATGCCTGTAATCCCAGCTACTTGGGAGGCTGAGGCAGGAGAATTGTTTGAACCAGGGAGTCAGAGGTTACAGTGAGCCAAGATCATGCCACTGCACTCCAGCCTGTTGACAGAACAAGACACTGTCTCAAAAAAAATAAAAAATAAAAAATAAACCATAATTCCTATGCTTCTAGTTTAGTGAAAGTGAATGCTAAGTGAATCTGTGAAAGTGAATGCTAAGGCATGATTAAAGTCTTGAATTTCTCCATTTTTGGAGGAATTTCTCTTGAATACATTCTGTAGGCCTGTTTAACAAGAAGAATCTCTGAATGCAGCCATATTATATTCAGAAAAACGTGCCCTCCTCCTGCAAGACTCCTCACTTGCTCTAGGAAAAAAATTTGGGGGAGAGTTTGGAGGATCTTGATATTGTTGTGGTAGGAATAGGTGTTCATGTCCTCAAAAGAAAAGAGCCTTGTTGTTCAGGCTGTTGTTCAAGGCTGGAATGGCTACAAGGCTACAAGTCTATTTCATGGCATGGATGATGAAGATAGCTGTTCTTAGAGACATGCCATTACTGAAGAATTGGCTGCTGCCACATCTTGTAGAAAAGAGAAACATCATGCTCAAAAATCCATCTCTTTAAAGAAAATTAGTCAGGCAAGGTAGCTCATGCCTGTAATCCCAGCACTTTGGGAGGCTGAGGCAGAATTGCTTGAAGCCATCAGTTCTAGACCAGCCTGTGTAACATAGGGAGACCCCTGTCTCTACAAAAAATTAAAAAATTACCTGGCCATGGTGATGCACACCTGTAGTCCCATCTACAGGGAGGCTGAGGTGGGAGAATTGCTTAAGCCCTGGAGGCAGAGGTTGCAGTGAACTATGATGGTGCCACTGCACTCCAACCTGTGTGACACAGTGAGATCCTGTCTCATAAAATAAGGAAAACAAGGTATGGTTTACTTAGCACCAAGTCCACTATTTTTATTTCTTCTGAATAAAGAAGCTGGAAGGTATGGAAACTGCCATTCCATTTTGCTTTTCTTTAAATATTATATGACAGAGAAATTGTTAAAAAACCATTTATCTTTAACCTTTCACCCTCAGATGCTGCCAGCTGCAAGGTCAGGTGTAGCTTAGTTTGTCAGCTCCCGAAATGCTATTCGGGCATGTCAAAACCACAAGAAGCAGTTGCAGCTATTGCACTCAAGTTCTTTCTTGAGCTCATTCAGCTCAAGTTCCCATTAGGAGTATGGGGCCCAGGTTGGAACAATAGATGAGGCAGTTGTTTGCTTTCATTCATATTTCATTAACTTTTCTCGGCTGTGTCCAGCATCTTTTACTACATTTTGTGTCACTTGTTATTACCCTCCAAGGTATAAACTTAATACAGACTTTGATTATGTTTATGGGACTAAGCCACTCAGAACTACAGTATTCAAAACTGCCTGGCCTTCCTCCAGAAATTTGCTGTATAACCTCCACAATGATAGGAAACAAGCTCCCAGAAAACCAAATCCTTCATATCAAACAACTGTGTCAGGTCTTTTGTTAGTATTAGCTTTTCTATTGCAGCAGATACCAGCGGATGGCAAATTAACTTAGTTGGGGGCGGGTTGGGGGTTGGTGGTGGTCCAAGGAAAACTCCATGTGATTGACAGAGGCCCACGTAGGGTTACTCAGGTCAGACTTGACATACGATCAGGTGAAAATGCAACTCCAAAAACTTGGAGAAGACCGCAGCTCCGGAAACCATTTTTAAAGAAAATTAAACTTTCTAAATGGTTTAAACACATGTTTTTAATTCTTGTTAAATGTCTTTTCTTTCTGGAAAAGACATGTTTCAAGAAAATGAAGAAATGGATAAATATTTGGCAAAACAATCTTTTCTCCAAATGCCCTTGGGTAAAAGCAAATGAAAATTGTACTCACTACCAGGCTGTTCTACACCTGTGTTTTGTTTTTTCTTTTTTCCCTCTTTATTGTATATATAACAGTTTGCTTCATATGACCCCTTAATTAAATATTTAACAGCATATAATGGTGGAGGTTGGGCGATGTTAGACTGTGTTTTACTGTGTAGCTTAGTGTGCTTATTTGTACTTTGTGGAGGTGTTTTAAACCACACAGAGGGCTCCCTTCCATGCAGGGAACTGAAGTACATCTCACAGAGAGGCCTTTGAGCTCAGTTACTGCATAGAATGAACCTCTGGTAGTGCCAACGTGGCAGTCCCTAATGCGTCCCAGCTCAGCTGCCTCCCTCTGGGCAGAGCTCCCATTTGCTTAGTGGGGAAATGATGCTTTGTTGCTTTGTCATTCCTTTTAGAAAGCCTGATTTGTCTGTATGTGGAGCGGAAGAGGGAGATAGAGATGGAGGAGCAATCTAGCAACAGGTAGAGCAAAAAGAGAGTTGATTAGTGGCAGCAGAGAAATAGTCATTGGCCGAGCATGAATCATGGAGTAGCCATCTGGGCTTGAGAAGGACTCTGCAGCTTGATATGTATGTGTTAAGATAGGTTGAGGTTGTAAGGGTGTCAAAAGCCTTTAACTGGCCCAGGAAATTGAGAAGCAGATAGAGAGTTGGTTTGTTCAAAGATGAGTTGTTGTTTGGACAGGGATTTTCCTTTCTGTAAGGTGAGCTCAGTGGTAGAACTAGGGGTATGTGAAGAGAGGAGATTGTGTGGCTTGCCTAGGGTGCAGGTGAAAGAGCCAGGCGTGAAGTGAGAAGCTTAAGTGGAGCCTTCTGTGGCCTTTGGCCAAAGTCTAGAGCTGGGGATCCTGAATTTATTTAGGCCATGGACCCTTTGAGAATGTGAATAATGCTTGCTATGGACTCTCACCCTAGAATAGAGTTTCTCAACCTTGAGCTATTGACATTTTGGACTGGTAATTCTTTGTTATGGGGGCTGTCCTGTGCATTGTAGGATGTTTAGCAGTGTTGCTGGCCTCTGCCCAAGAGATGTCAGTGGCAACTCACCCAACACCCAGTTGTGAGAACCACAAATGTCTTTAGCCACCGTCAAATGTCCCCTGGGGGTGGTGGGGAGAGGGTGGCAAAATTGACCCTCGTTTGAGACCTGCTTCTCTAAAAATATACAAAGGTATTCAAAATTTCCAGTGTTGGAAAGTGTACTGACTCTTGAAAACTACTCACAAACCTCTCTAGAGTTAGCGTTATTAAAATTTGTCCAGCACCTCCTATCTGACTTCTCAGAAAAGCTGGGACCTAGCACCAACTTTCTGAAAGGTATGGAGAATTTTTCCCCATTAAGAAAGGGGATAACAGAAGTTCATAACATTTAAATTACTGACTTCTGGTCACACTTAAACTGCTTACCTATGATGTCATAGGATATAAGAACACAGATTCCTTGTCTCCTGGGAAAGCAACATATTTGTCCAGTGGTTCTAGGCTACTAGCCTATGAAACTTAGAGGAAGTCAGCATGGTTGATAAATACATTCTTACACTGCACTGCCTCTATCTTCCATCTTTCTTTTCTTTCTTGCAGACCTGAGAAGCATTTGTCTTGCCACTATTTGGAAAGCTCACCTAGTCTTCTGGATGGCAGGTATATCAGCCATTTTAGGGTGGTCGCTGTCATTCTACTTTTGCAGAAAATCTACTCCTCCCATTGCCTCTGCTGAGTGGGCAGTGGACCAGGTGTCCCTACTCTTAATTCTGTCCATGATGGTGAACACTGAGGTGAGGGAAAGGGTCTATCCCAAAGTTAACGGATGAGCTGTAACTTGAAGCCTGAATGAGGAGGATAAGCCAGGCCAATAAAATTTCTCCCTTGGAATTTGAACTTAGTGCCACAGGGGGACGTGGCCTGTTGGTAGCAGAGTGGAGTTGGTAGCAGAGGGGAGTTGCAGTGGAGTCACAATCATGACAGAACTCTTTTTATGGAGGCCTCCAGCACTTCCCAGAATCCAGGATAAGCCTCCAGATTCAGCCTCGGGAACGATCAGGGTCATTGGAGTTCCTGTACTCAGTGTAACAAGAACTGTCCCTCATGGCTTCCTTTAATAAACACTCATTATACTCCACCTAGCTTGAGCAGAGTCCAGATAGGACCAGTGGGTCCTCAGGGCTGGCTACCTTTCTGTCAGATACTCCACACATACAGGTGAACGGATTTTTGGAGAAATTATAAGGATGGCCCTGTTTGTGGTCTTCCAAGGCAGCATTTCTCATAGGAGAGTAGACATCATTGCCAAGGTATTGTCTGTGGGACATGTAGGTGAGCAGATGGATGTCCAGGTCTGTTAATCAGGAGTAGAATGATGTAGCTACATGCTGCCGGCAGCCTTGTCATGAGTGGTCAGATGTGGCCAAGGGGCGGTATGTCTAGGTGTAGATGCTCTAGGGTCATTCAGTGCCTCTTTGAGTATGTAACACTTGTTGCTCTGTGAGGAGCACCACCACAGTAAATGCGTATGCTTATGTTTTGTGCTATGGAGATATTTCCTTAAAATAGTGTATTCATTCACCTAGGGTATTGCTGGCTCCCTTCAAGAGCATGGACATGATATAGCAGTGCTTCTCAACAATGGCTGTGCTGCTTCTGGGGCCAGGGGCAGGGAAATTTTAGTGATGGGGCCCAATTTTAATTGATACAATAATCAAGGAACACTACTGACATTTAGGAACAGAGACCAGGGATGCTAGATATTGAAGATTTGTGCCACAGCCCACAAAAATTTTGACTGTCTCACAAGATCTATTTACAATTATCTGAACTTTGAATCTAATTCCATTTAACATATATGCACAAATTAGTTTTGCTTGATTTTAATGGTCCCTGAAATTTCCAGGAATGCAGCTGCCATTTAATGAAGGAGAGATTGTCCTTTTTGTCTGGAAATTTGCCAAGAATTATTTTTTTCAGAAAATCATGTTGCTGATGACAGTTGTTGATTTGAGTTGCCAGGATGCAATATATTTGTGTTAGTTTGCATGTGGAGTAGTTACATTCATGATAATTGTGTGTGTGTGTGTGTCTGAGTATAAATATATAAATGTGTGTGTGTGAGTTTGTGACTATAATGGAAGGAACATCATCTCAACGTACTTCTCTAACTCTCATAACTATCTTGAATGACAAAGAGGCACTAAGGTTTGCATCACAGAGTAATATTTTGTGGTGAGATGTTATCAACTTTAGCTGTGTGTTCTGCTGTGAATTTACTTTTCTTTCTAGGGAATGTGAACATTTGCATCCTTCTTTCCATGAAGCCAGACCTTCAACTTTAACTACATTGGATAGCACAGCAGGACATTCTGATGCTAAATGAGGGGAACAAGGGTTTCTCCAGCTCAGTAGGAGGAAGTTTCTCTCTGACTTCCCTAACAAATGATTCCCTCTGTCTTTCTCTCTCCTCTTGGCTCTCTCTCCTTTGATTCATGCTGGATATGTTACATGTCTCCCTCTTTCCCAATACTTCTCCAATTCTTCATCTCCAATTTAAAGCAGATGGCCTGCTCATGTGAATTATCAAGATTATAAGAAGCAGGTTCTCACAATTCTCATATTCCTCAGAATGATCCTCCCATTAAATGTGACTTAAGTTATTTTCTCCCACTTAAAATTACTTAAATTCATGATTATCCTCCTTATTGGTCTCAGAGGAGCATAAATTCTTTCACTCTAGAGCATGAAGACCTCTATATTTGCCTTAACCCTTTATTTATATCAGATTTTCTTCCTACTTTCAGTGACTCTTTTACTGGCATCATTAACTTCTCCTGGATTGAGTATTATGTACAATTTATAAGAAGAAATGTTCAAATAGGATTACTTTTAGCTGACAATTAAAACGACTTTATTTCTTAGTATTTCTCTAGCAAGAATAAGAACAGCCCACTTTATTAGGTAGTTACTATATGTCAGGTCCTATTCCAAATTCTTTATAGGCATTGTTTCATTTAATCCTCATAAATAACTGTGTGAGGTAGATACTATTATTATCCCCATTTCATAGATGAGGAAGCTTGGAAAGATTAAATAACTTGCCCGAGATTTCACAATTAATAAGTGTCCTTCTCTGTCCATGAAATGTAAGTCATTTAATACCCTAAATAGAAAAGCATCCCAGAGAAAAATAAATTGAGAAAATATAAGACTAAATCCATCACCAAGACATTCCATCAGAGTAGCAGTCGTGATGAGCCTAGCTTTTCCCTAAATATTGGTTTGCAATCACATTCTCATTACTCATATCTAAACTATATATAGCAACAATATGTCATCTAGAGAAGAATGACTGTAACAGTTGATGCTAACAGATTTCAGTGTATGTCTCTGTTTCTACTTGGGCTGCTGTCCTATTTAATTGGTAAATTATTCCTCATGAAAGAATTAAAAAGAATAAATTTCAAAAGCAAGTTACTTAGCTTCTCTGAGCCTAGATATTCATATATCTAGTATATGACCCTTGCTTTGCTGGTATTTAGGGGCTGGAGGATGGAGAATAGAAAATGAGTATTGTTTGATATTAGCAAGGCCAATGCTATTGTTTTAGATTTGTTCATGTAAATTGTCTTTTTTTCCATGTGTTTACCAGAGATTATGCCCTTAATCTCGATCCTGAGCCATTGATCTTGAGAGGAACCAGGTGAGTCCATTGCTTCGACTGAAAAGTGTATCTAAGTGTTGACCTCCAGATAGATGAGCTGTGGATAGATAGATTGTTGGTTGATACTCTGCTCCTTACTACCTTTCAATTCTCTCCCATTTCTGGGATTGGAAACCTGCTTCCTACATGACTCAGACCCCCTTGCTTGCTAAGTTTTGTTGGTTGCACCAATAAGAGGCACTCAGGTGAGATTAGAAGATGGAGGGATGCTGATGTGGTTGTGCTTTAGGCAGCAACATTAGTGGGAATGTGCTTTCTCATGGGTTTTCACTCAGCAGCCATGGCATTCCGTGGCGTGAATGAGCTCATGGGCTCTGAGTAACATGACTTTCCCCTTTCACTTTTCCAGTCTTAGCATTTTCTTGCAGTTATAAAGTTTTGGCTAAACTTTTTTTTTTTTTATTTGCACTTGCAGGTCATTTGATATTTTTTGTAATCAATTCTCTATATTAAATCCTTACCTCCCATTTGAAATGAAATGGTTTCTATTTCCTAATGTAGACACCAACTTACAGATAGGGTGGAATTTATAAAAACCAATCACATCATTTTCACAGATAAAAGACAAATTAGATCTATTGAATTATTCTATTAATTATAAAGTAGAAATAAATTATAGCTTAAAAATTGCTTATGTAAGATAGAGCAAATGGTAAACTAAGTGTGCATAAACCAGCCCTATCTACCCTCTCTAGTCCTATCTAGCCCTAGTGGTTTATGTCCTCAGAACACAAAGGACTGCACTAAAACATAACAAAGCAAAAACAAGGAAAAAAAGCACCTTGAACTGTTTTCAGTAATACTATTGTAGGCAGAAGTGTTAGTATTGTTTTCAGAGACTCTTCTAGAGTATTCTAAGGTCAAGTAAGTGAATAATGATGTTAGTGTCACTGTGTATCATGTTTTACAGAGTGAGAAATAGAAAATACAGATGTAAGATTAATGAGCTTAAGTTTAAAACTCCATAGAACTGACCTGGAATTGGAATGAACAGTTTAAACTCATGAAATATTTTCTTTAAAAATATATTTCCTAGCTCTCTCTACCAAAGAGGCCTGGAAACAATGACCAATCTATTAGCAATAAGCATCTTTAGCATACAGATTGTCATCTCTAAGTATAATTTCCCAAGACCTAGGGCTTCTTGTGGGAAATGGTTGATTCCAGGCTGGGGGCAGGAGATATACAAGATGATACTGGATCATTTTACCATACTACAGAGCAAGAAACCTATCAAAGACCATTCATGTTGCATCAGAAAATCATAGGACCTAACTTGAAGAAGTTTCCACTGGCTAAATATAGGTCAATTTGAATATTAGTAAGAGTAATAACTGTATTGGTTTGAGGCACATAAAATATGTTTGAATATATGAGATAATTCTGCAATTACGTTTGCATCAATCTTTTCATTATTATAAAAACACAGGCAACATTATCAGCCACCTTTGAAGGATGCCCAGGAGCCAACACATTATAATTTCCTTCCTTCCTTCCTTCCTTCCTTCCTTCCTTCCTTCCTTCCTTCCTTCCTTCCTTCCTTCCTTCCTTCCTTCCTTCTTTCCTTCCTTCCTTCCTTCCTTCCTTCCTTCCTTCCTTCCTTCCTTCCTTCCTTCCTTCCTTCCTTCCTTCCTTCCTTCTTCTCCCTCTCTCTCTTTCTCTCTCTCTCTATCTCTTTCTCTCTTCTCTTTTTCTTTCTTTATTTTCTTTCTTTCTTTCCTGATGTGGTCTCACTCTGTTGCCCAGGCTGGAGTGCAATAGTGCAATCATAGCTCACTGCAGCCTTGAATCCCTGGGCTCAAGCAATCCTCCTGCCTCAGCCTCCCAAGTTGCTGGGATTATAAGTACAAGCCACCATACCTGACCAAACTAATTATTTTGGAAACTGTTAAATACAGTGGATGAATCATTCTTTTATTCTTTCTTTCTTACATGAACTGTATCTCACAGTAACCAAATAATCGATTAGGGAAAATTACTGTTTGTAAAAGGATTCTAGATAATAAAGAAGGGAAAACAGAATTTGAATCTCATCATTCCAGAAGGCTGGGCATGGTGGCCCATGCCTGTAATCCCAGTGCTTTGGCAGACTGAGGTGAGAAGATGACTTGAGGCAAGGGTTTTGAGATCAGCCTGGGCAATATAGCAAGACCCTATTTCCACAAAAAATAATCTCATTATTCTGTAATCCCTAATAAATTAGTAGACGTAGGCAGTGTTCATTAATGGTTGCTAACATGAGAAAAAGAGAGTGAACCAGAAAGTGTGGTGAAATACACAACACCACTTATGACATATTCTTGCCAAAAGAATTGAACCTGAGCCTAATAAATCCACTAGAACTAACTACCAAATTATACAGAACAGTGAACATGTTAAACATCATGGAATGAAGTCATAAAACTCAGACTGTGGATTTTAACATATAATATATAATGTGGATTTTGACATATAAGTTGTAAGAAGAAGTGGTGGAGGGAAGCCTATAGATTAAAAGACATTTGAGAAACATATTAAATAATTTCAATGGAGGGTCCTTTTTGGATCCCAATGCAAACAAAATCGTGAGACAATTAGGGAAATTTCAACACTGGCTGTATACTTAATTATGTGAGAAATTAATATCAATTTTCTTTTGGTTCAACAATAGTTTTGTGGTCATATTTTAAAAAGAACCATTATCTTTTATCTTTTATAGATAGATATTGAAGTATTTGTGGAGAAATGATATCTGGAATTTGCTTCAAAATAACCCAGGGAAGGGGGAATTATAGGGATACAGAGGATTCATGATTGCCCATGAGTTCATAGTCATTGAAGCTAAGATGGTGGGTATATAGGGGATTGTGATGCTACTCTCTCTACTTTTGTATATATTAGAAAATTTCTATAATGGAAAGAAACAAAAAGCTAGAGAAGGCTAAGTAGAAGATGTTCACATCCAGGTTTCTGGAAATTGAATGCCTTCCATTCTCAGTGATTGCTGCCTTCTGAGCTCTTTAGATATTTTCAAGTGTGCAGACTACATCAGAACTTAAGTTTTGGAATGAAACTTACACTCTTTAGCTTGGAAGAGATAAAGAGCTAGACACCTTAAAGAGAATGTTTCTGATTGCTGCTGTAACAAATTACCACAAACTATATGACTTGAAACAACATAAATGTGTTGTCCTACCATTTCAGAGGTCAGAAATTCAAAACCACTTTCACTGAGCTAAAATCACAGTGTTGGGAGGCTACACTCCTGGAGGCCCCAGGGGAGAATCTGTACCTTGCCTTTCCTGTCTCCTAGAGGCGCCTACATTTCTTGAGCCCCTGTCTACACCCCTCTCCTCTCTGCATCTGCCTTCACCTCTCCTCCAATTCTACTGCATCTCTCTCTCACTTATAAGGACCCTTGTGATAACTGTGGTCCCACCTGAATAATTCAGGATAGTCTTCGTATCTCCAGATCCTTAGCTTAATCACATCTGCCAAGCTCTTTTGCCACGTAAGGTAACATATTAAAAAATTCTGGGGATTAGGATGTGGACTTCCTTGGGGAAAGGCATTATTCTGCCTCCCGCAAAGAGAATTGAAGAATTCACTGGAGTTCTTTGGCTAAATCAGTTGCAAGGAAGTCTGGGAAACAAGGTTAGCAGGAAAAAGATGGAGAAACATTTGGTTACAAAGAGATGGTGGACAACACAAAAGACTTAAAGGACTAAGATTTGGTGGTGAAAGAACCAATGAAAAAGGCATTCAAGGGACCTAATGATTGTCTGTAGATTTACAGAAGTTATTGTAAAGAAAATGACGACAGGCTGGTTTTCATCTCCATAGAACCAGCATCAGTTAATTTAAATGAAGTAGAGGCTATGGATGGAAGATTTATGAAAATTCTTTTACCTATAAGGATTGAAATCTGAAAATACTTTAGAAAGGCTAAATGAGGAATTCCCTTCCTTAGAAATTTTGGAGGACCAGACACCTATTTATTTGCAGCTGTCGGTGGCTGTCCTATCTGGAGGTAGATGCATGTTCTATGGGGTTGGAGCTGGTCCTCCTTATAATTCTGTTTATGGTTAATGTAGCCTTGACTCTGGAGAGTAGAAAATGCCACTTCAGCTG
This sequence comes from Theropithecus gelada, assembly GCF_003255815.1. Classification (NCBI taxonomy): domain Eukaryota; kingdom Metazoa; phylum Chordata; class Mammalia; order Primates; family Cercopithecidae; genus Theropithecus; species Theropithecus gelada. The sequence continues at coordinate 52,119,640 of NC_037680.1, read as the reverse complement.
CCTGTCTTGGATCTCAGAAAGAAAGAAAGAAAAACCTATTGTGGCGTAAGGGTGGTGAATAGAAAACAAATCAACGAAAAGATCATTTTAGCATAGGGGTTGGTGGCTTACATGAGTAAGTGATTTATGACACAATGTTTTTATTTGATCTGGCATTACAGGGATAAATTATTGAGTGCTAATTGTATGTTGATAAGCTGTTCCTGCTTAAATTTATTCCTTCCTCAGTTTGTGTTAATTGGGGCGTATTGGAACAGAAGGGAATTGCCCACTTGCTGCCTGGTTTGGTTTATGCTGTTGCTAAAATGTGGAGTTGTGATTGTGTCTTCACTGTTATTCATGCTGAATGAATAAGGGAACTCCTGCCAGTGGACTTCCCCCACCGTTATGCATATTTTTTTTCTCATAAACGAATTGTTAAAACATAATATTACTTCTATTTACTAGTTCAAGTTTACTCAAGTTGCAGCAGAAGGTAGGGTCAGAGGTGGACTGATGGAAGGCTGGGGAAATTTAAATGCATATTTTACCATTTGAAATTTAAATCTTCTTTAGATAAAGCCATCATGGGGTGGGGTGGGGGGTACTGAATGTTTCCTGTGTAGGTGGCTTTATGTTTGACTAATATTTCTCTCTCTCTCCCCTCTCTGTCTGGCATGAAGGGACATGTGTGGCAATGGCGTGAGTGAGGCCAGCAGTGTGCATCCACATGGAGATGCAGGTGTGGATGTGGGGGCGGGGGACCAGTAACTGCCAGATATTGAGGATCTTGTCTCTCAAGTGTCTCTATAATAAGTACCCTAATTCCAGGGAATCGAGTGAGTCCAGCTTTCAAGAACTCAATACAGACACAAAACAGCAAATGGCCAGCAGGATTACAAGTAGAAATGCTGGGTTGAGATTAAAGGAAATTTGCAAGGGCAGAGGAAATAGTAACATTCCACATAGGCACGCCAGATTCAGGGGACCCTAGGGCAGGCCACAGGAGTTACTACACATGGCCCGAGGGGAGGCTTGTAAACACCAAGCCCAGACACAGATGCTCGCTCTCTGCCTTGGTTTTATGAATTCCACTGAATGTGGGCAGGTGTGTACCTGGCTGTAAACCAGAGAGGGGTGGGCTCTGCAGGTGTGGGGAACTCCTGCATAAGGCAGAGACGGTGGGTGCCGCTCCCCAGGCCTCTCTTCCTGGGACTCAGATTCCCCTTTACCTTCTCTCTGCTGCCCTGTAACTCTCCTCCCTCTCTGTTTTTTCCTCAGATGTTAGGTATAATCTCTTCCCATTGATGTCCCTCAAATAAAATAGAAAAGAGTTCAGTTTAACCATTGTTCATGCAGCTTTCCTAGTCAAAGAAGAAAAAACTGTGCTGGCCTCTGTGTAGAAAGCAGAGGTGAGGATTAGGTGAATGTGGTTTGGCCCATACTGAAGATACCTCACTCTGTAGGGCTGAAGGAACCATGTAAGTTGGGTCTAGAGGTATGGATTGTGAGGGCAGAATCAGGCTGAAATTTCCGAAAGTAGCCCTAGTTCACTTACGAAGCCATTCTGGCTCTTGGCTAGTTAATTAAAACAGGAGTCATAAATGTGTATAAGAAGATTACCTAGAATGTCACTGTTACTATGATCTCTTTCCTTAAGGAAGGCAGGCTAGGGTCCTCGCCTGCCTTCTTAGAGATAATGGGAAGTAATGGAAAGAAAGCAGGAGAGGAGATAGAGTCCCACTATTGACAAGGCTCCTTCTCCCCTTTGTTTCTGAAATTTACAGGCCTCCCCAGTTCTGGCATCCAGGAATCTAGGGCCTCTCAACAGCAGGACCACCTGGAGTGCTGAGACCTGGAGGGGAAGCCCAGCCAGCGTTCAGAGGAAAAACAGGGGCTCAAA